>NC_091821.1:387387197-387659697 GCF_038994185.2 Dermacentor albipictus | reverse complement strand
GCCTAATGACCTTCCTGATTTCCTTCAGTCTAGAGGGGTGCGCGCCCGTTCACTTAGCGCCTGTTCTACAACTACATTAAAACTGCGCCATGCGGGAAAAAAAATTTCCACCGAACGACAAATATAGCGTTTGCTAAATCTAGCGTTTGTTGAGTGCGAACATACCCATCATACATCTCGTTGGGTGGACAGTTGCGAACTCGGTCGAAATTGGGGCTTGGAACGCTTTCATATCAAAACGAACATTTGTGCTCTAAACTAATTCACGCTTAACATTACGTAACGCGTTAAACTAGAGTCTCAAACCTACCGTCAGGGGGAGGGAGGGGGGGGCTCGCTAGGGACGGACGTTACGTCGTCCAACCATCGCGAGAATTGCGAAACGAGCGAAGTTAATGGGGCAACTTCCGCGCCCGGCCGAGCTAGCAGTCTTGTCGGGACGCTCGAACGGCGTCCGCTGAACGTCACCTCGCGGACTCGCGAGAGAAGACCCTCCAAGACGGCCCACTTCACTTTGTCTAAGTACTCTAGAGGATCGTAAACGAGAACGAGAGGTTAGAGCAGCGTCTCGGAACTGGGTTGTCGCTTCCTAGTTGGATGCCGGGATGGAGTTGGGGCATCGCACTTTGCACCGCCGCCCGATCGCTGTTCATTAACGCGTGGGATTTCGTACAGAGTTTACTGCAGAACATGAACTACTGTATTGAAACATAGCGAATCTTAGCGAATATTTCCAGAACTGGACATGGGCTCCGCCGATTGCGTACTTTGCGGTTTCTTTCACGTTGTGAGCTTCGGTTTCAGTGTCTGTTTGCATGATTAATTTCCTTTGCACCAAATGAACATTCAGCTACCAAGCAGAATTTTCGGGCAGTATGTAAACGACTACTGCTTTGTCCAAACCCGCCAATAAGTCGACGTGACATCTGGGCGGCAAGTGTAAATTTGAAAAATAATTCGTAGTATTGTAAACCATTTACTCTGATGTAATCTTCGAAGGCGGTGAAATATTTTCACTCAGTGGTAAAGGTAAGTTAAACATCTTCATATATCAAATTTTGATTGGAAATGACTTTTCAGAAAGCTTATAGTATAACAAACCCCAAGTACGTCCGATGCAAGCCACAGCAAGCGAAAAATATATTCTTCACGCAAGTTTGCAGCTAAACTGTGTGCCTTCGTGGAACACATTGTAAACTCTGGACATGAAGTTCGGTCTTAACAAAAAAAAAAAAAGAGAACTGCGTGATAAAGACGTAGACGAGCGAGAAAGAAACGACAAACACGGTCGCCCATTTTTTGTCGTTTCTCTATCGCTCGTCTACGTCTTTTTTCGCGCCTGTTTTTTTGTTAAGGTGGACTCACACCAACACGCCTAGATGTCAATTTTGATGAACTTTTGGTTGTGCAGAACCGTATTCACTGGCAATAAGCTTTGCTCTTACTCCAAACTCGATACGGTCGTGATAATACAAACGATGACGCTGATTACTGTATGTCTAAATGGCGAACTAGGCAGCGACTTGGAGGTCGGAATGACCAGGAAAGATGATAATATATATATATATATATATATATATATATATATATATATATATATATATATATATTATCATCTTTCCTGGTCATTCCGACCAGGAAATATATATATATATATATATATATATATATATATATATATATATATATATATATACATATGGAGAGAGAGAGAGAGAGAGAGAGAGAGAGAGAAGTAGAAATAGAGAAATGGCAGCAAGGTTAACCATATGAGAGTTTCCGGTTTGCTACCCTGCGCAGGAAAGAGGGGGGGAGGTCGATTGTTGGTTGAAATGGCTAACGGTCGAACTGGAGAACGTTGTATTTTTGTGTACTGAAGTGGTGGTGGTGGTAAAATTCGTGAGTGATTGACAGACTGACTGACTGACCTAGTGAACTCACGTTTGCCTTATCAAAAGGCGATATCTGCGCCAGTGGATACAGGCTTCGTGATGGAATGCTTCGGCTGACCACTTTGAGTTAGTTGACCTTTAAGCTCCCGAGCCTAGGGCTGTACCCGTCATACCAGTTCGTATACTGATATCACCGAAGACGAGTTCTGCTTGTGATTCCTGCGGTTTGGTTTTGTTAATTTGTTCGAAGGTAAGGAACAACCCCTGTCGTCTTTTTTTCAGTCCGCGTGCTTACGACTGAAAGCTTACTTACTTTCTTTGAAAAATTTGCAATCATTGAAATGAGAGTGCCAACAAAACTGCCCGTGAGGCACGTGGAGAAAGTGAAAGCACTTCGATACCACTGTCGAGAACGGATGCCACGCACCATCGCAGTGGTCTTGCCCATGCCATCACACTAAGCAAATGGGATGTGCCAGAGTTCGCCAACCAGCGCCTATAGGCCATAGACCCATACATGAAGTTACGGCTGTTACCCGGTTTTACTCGGCCGGAAACAACTACTGTGCCGCTTGCAACCAGGAGTTTCCTTTACGAACGTCAACTCATTCCTAATTGGAATGGTGGACAGTGCCAAGTGTAGCACCATGTGGCGTAGAAGAAACCATAAAACATCTTCCGCGTGACTGCCCAACCTACGAAGATGACAGGCGTGTCCTTTGGATGGCTTTAGGACACGTAGATGACCGGCATTTTACAGAAGAAATCTCGGGACAATGGCCTTGTGCCCTGCGATGAGTAAAGCCACAAAGGCACTTCTGCGCTTCTTGAGGTGCACCAGCCTGTATGATCGTTTGTGATGAATTGAACGACGAACGCTTCACTGCGTGTGTGTTTGTCCGTCCAAAGTGTGAACTTGTCTTCTCCTTGCCATCTTTCTGGTTCCTTTCCCCCTTTCCTCAGTGCAGGTCGCCAATCGGGCTCAGCCTGGTAAACCTATCTGCCTTTTTCTTATGAGTTCTTTCTCTCTGTCTCTTTACAATTTTTTGAATGTCATACGTTCGCATAATAATAAAACCCTCATATCTGTGTTTAGTGAAATATTGTGACCTCATGCTCAGAACTAGATCGCCACGTGGCCACTGAATCTTCTCGGTGGTTTAGTATCTCGTTCCCTGTTATGCTTTGCCAGTGGCCATTGTTGCGAACATATTGCCGGCTATAGCAGTCGGTCTTTAACATTGTGTCGTTACGAACCCCTTGAACCTCTCACATGTTGCTAAAGTACGCTTTCTAGTGCGTGAATATTTATGAAACGAAAAGGTGTGCACAGAAAAGCAGATGTGCTAATACGGTAGGAGTGATAACATGTTACCTTTAAATCAGCCAGGGTGCCGTTTTAGTTGATTTACATGTTTCTAGCAAGGTACTATCTGGGACAAACGCAGCCGGAAATGAGTTTGTCGACATAAGTTTCTATCGACGAAAGATGGAATGTCAAGTACGTGATATTTAAGCAGTGCACTTACATTTGACAAGTACACGCGTACATAGAAAGGACATACACAGGCGCTTCACTATCATGGCTCACCTACTAACCATTAACTATTTATTAAGCAAACTTAAGTACGATTCCACATCCTCCAAGTAAATCAAATCAAGTCAATTTATTCCAACATCATAATCCGAAAGAGTACAGATTTGTAAGGTCTCGACCACGTTTCTTGGTTTCAATTTAATCCAAATTTGTGCATGTGTGGGCGTGCCCGCTGGAAGCTTACTATTTTTCCTTCTTCTCATCTTTGATTCTCCTTTCCCCCTTCCCCAACGCAGGGCAGTCGACCACGATCAGTCTGGTCAAGCTCCTTGCCTTTCTCTTACCACTCCTCTCTTACTCTCTCACCTTAACCGATGCAGAGAATGCGGCTTCACATTGGCCATTGTGAATGCATGTGACAATGGTTGTTGAAATCATGCCTTCCTGACAGCTGGGCCTCCAGGACGCATTTGAATCCTCCAGGTGGCCTAATGGACATCTGCGCACCATACTTCGAGAAAGTGACCCGCATGAAAAAAAAAATTGTTAATGCGAGCCCAAATTGTGTCTGCGACTACATATAAACTTTAATAAGCAAGGTCGGTTCCAGAAAGAGCATGCCGTCATGTCACTGGCCTAGGCTTTTTAATACGTGCGATCATTACGCATCGAACATAACGCACCACGATAGTATGACGCGTATACGACAAAATCTCACTCGTTTCGGACTACGGCACGCATTCTGGGAAAACCTGTTTACAAAGTATAATGAAGTTCAAGAACATTGCACCTGGATGAGTCGACGACTGCGACGCTATGCACGCCGCTCGACTGAGTGCATTGTACTTGATCAGGAAGCGGAAAAGGATGCGGGGTTTTACGCCCCACATCACCGTAGACTGCGGAGGTGTTCATGAACAGACTCTAGGCGAAGTGTTGCTGCTTCCTGATCAACGGGGAAGTATCTGTGCGCTACGGTGCTTACATTGCAAACCTGAAATGAAACATGGGAGTTTCGTTGCACCGCTTAACACGCTACACCGACATTCGCACAACGAAGCTTCGAAGACGGAGTGCACTCGAGGAACGACGCCGGGTGAAGAAAAAAAAAAAAACAGAAACGCACGAACTTCGACACCTGCATGGACTGTTTTGTCTCATCGCGTGAGCCAAAGCCTCTAGATGAATCTAATCTGGCCAGAATGTCAGGAGCATTTGTTGAAAAACCAGAGAGGCGCTTAGATAGTGAACATTTTAATTCCCTTTTGGGTGTAAGCTAATTTCTCTAGATGACGGAAAGTAACGCTCATTATTAATACTAGCGTGGCGTCTTTGGGAAACGAGACAGTTCTTGAGATTAGACATAATAAAGACGTCAAGTTTATAGAAAGGTCTTTTTTGTAACTGTGCTTGATGCAATACACGAGTGGTGGATGGCGTTTGCGAGTGCTCAAAGTCAGACAAAACCACCTAATCTGGACAAATCTGAACATTCCGACATGTGTTTGTGATGGTGCTGATTATGTTAATAATGCTGCAGACGTTGTTAGATTGGAATTGTTTCTGAGGGCACTTACTCTCTTGTACGAAGGCTCAGACATAAATGGACGCGGAAAAAGACAACAGAGAAGAAAGACCGAGCAGGAGAGAGTGACAGTTATGACTAGAAAATCCTTTGTCTTTTCTTGTGCCTAGTTGTGCGAAAGCCTTGTAATACGTACCAACTAGACTAATTATCATCGTTAACTGAGCTTCCACCTAGCCGCACTAACCAGTATGAACCAATTCACAGCACTAGTAACTAAGCACAGTTGTGCGAAGAAAAAACAAGGGAGACTGGACTCCAGTTGACCACCACAAATTAACTTCTGTGAACAAAGGTGGAGAAAGCGAGATGGAGAGACAGAGATGAAAAAGAAGAAGCAGGGATTTTAACTAGAAAAACGTCTGGTTGGCTACCGTATGCAGGGGGAGGGGAATAGGGTAATATGAAGACTAGAGAGAGGGAGGCGGCCTCTTGAATGAGACATGCCGGGATTTGCCTTGGGCATCGTCCAGCATGCTGTTCAATATATGGTCGTGATGACATACGCAATGCAGTTCACACTGCACTCTCACGGCATCCACAGCCTGGCACATTCAAAACCTGAGAGAGCATCTCGCTGAGACCAGCGTGTCGCAAGTTAGTACAACACGACGCGCAAAATACGAGTAATTCGCATAGGCAGTGGCGACTGGGACACCGACTGTTGTGACGAGCCTCCCGAGGTGAATGATTTCTAATTACCAAGGCATGAATGATCGTGTAAGCGCTTCCCCAACATCACTTTCAAGCATAATGTTGCGCTTTTGCGTGACAACACCGAAGGACTTGACATGCCGAAGGTCACGCATCTGTCTGACAAGGCTAGATAACACGAATGCTGTTGGAATGCCGAGATGAAGGTGGTGCGCCTGGGTACGGCGCATCGTTTCTTTTTCTTTTCATATAATACAGGGTCGCAAAGTTGGAATGCGGCGCAAGGAGACATCATTTCCACGTTCCTGAAAAGTGAGGTGTGCGTGCCCATATAGCAGATCCGCCCGTGATCCTCCCGCAGTATCGCGTAAGGCGTCGTTTACCAGGTTTTTCCTTGAATGGAACCCAGCACCCTCTGGCTATGCTCATGGGTTTCACGCAGGCCCACCCCGGGCCTCTCAGGGCGGCGGATCGCACAGAGACAGCAACCGGCTTTGTGCAAGCGCACAGTGATGGCGCTTTACTCCCTCTAAGGCGAACAAATGCCGCGAAGGCGTCTCCCACAAAAAGGAAATCCGCGTCCCTTTCTCCTTCGCGCTCATGGCTGGCGTCCAGAACGAAGAGCCCTCTAGTGTCATCACTTCTAGTTAGCGACGCGACTCTCGACTAGGGTCTTGTGTGGCGCTCAGTAGCGTAAATTAAAGAAAGAAAAAGAAAACACATAGCAAACGGCTCCCGTTCGTGTGGTCGTTGTTTCGGCCCTTATCTTCAGTTGCGTCTTGGGCGTCCAGTCGCCTGTAATAAGTAACTCGAAAAGTCATGCGGCCTGTTTGTGCGCGTCTTTTTATAGCTCGCTTTCGTTATCGTTATTATTTCCATTGCGCCTCCCGGCGACGAGACGCCTTCGCGCTTCTCCGCTCGACCGAAACCGCGACCCGATGTGGCAGTTTGCTATCATTGTCTTTGTTTTTTTTTCTTATCTGCATACCGCTCGGCCTCGACGGGGCGTAATTACACCGCGCTTTCGCCTAGCAGTGCTCAGGGCGGCGCGACAACGACATTGTCGAGTCGTTCACCGAGAGCTTTTGTCTTCTCACTCTCGCGCATCGCTTCGTTCTGCTTCTTTGTGTTTGGTCTACGTCCCCTCATAGGCGCTGAGCCGGGGCTCCATGCTGGGAAGCAGAAATAGCGGGTCTTTACGCTACGCGAGCTTTCTCTCTCTCTCTCTTTCTCTACGGGCTATAATCGGCTCTTCTTAGCGCTAACCTCCCTGCCTTTCTCTCATTTGCATCTCTCTCTCTTTCTCTTCGCGCTATATCAGCGCTGAGTATACGCCGAATGGACAGCACGCATTTTGTGTAGGCGTGCGCCTTCCGAGACGCACGTGCTTGATTGTTGGCGCACACATTGAGACACATCGTTCTCCAAATACACCGAACAAACAGACCCGGCCGTCCTCCTCAAGGTCGGGAGACGATTGCAGGGGTCACTGGTAATAAAAATAGTGACAATGCGGCCGCAGTGCTACTATAGCTCTTAGCTGTAGTTCTGCCATCTCCCGCAGAGAAAAGTGGCCTACAAGTAGTGCTTAACCATTTACGCTGTGTGATTTATGGTGACGGTGTTTGGCTGTAATACCACCACTTGCTTAGATCTGTGTGTTGGCCAATGACGCTTCCACTGCAAGCAAGCAAGCAAGCAAGCAAGCAAGCAAGCAAGCAAGCAAGCAAGCAAGCAAGCAAACAGCGGCGTAATGAGTGAAGGGGCGTTATCAGCCACAACCATCATCGCCCGTAGTGGCAGCAACTTCTCTGCCATCAAAATACAATGGTTCGATACCCTGAAAGCCGGAATCATTCTCAGTAACTTGAAATGACTCATCTTCATGTCCTGTTCAAATGCATTGGATTACGGCACTTTCTAGCATCGGGAAAGATGACTCAGTCATAAATATTTAGCATTCGGCTATCTTTTTACATCAGTAGTACTATAGGCAAGCATTTTTAAAAGAGAGTGAGAGAAGAAAGGAAAGGCGGGGATGTAAATAGATGTTTGTCCTTTTTAACTCTGCACACAGAAGATGAGACGAAGAAATGAGAGATATAGTTTTAGCAGTTCGCGCACAACCTTGGTGCGAGCATCATGTCGACGAATGGTCACTGAGGTCAGGCGATTTCACAAATTCTCGCAATGTCTGCGTTATTTTGGATCGCACCACCACCCAATAATCATTGTCCCTGAAAATCGCTGTCGACGTCGTTAATAAGGGCAAAAAAAAAAACAATCAGCCCAAGGTTCTATTGGCTCTTTGCTACTGCACGAGCCGCACGTGTGTTATGTAGTAGACCTCCGCCACAGGGGAAGGGGGGGGGGAGGCGGGGGCTCAACAATAAGGTTGCCTCACAGTGGCAAAAATACCGTAGCAATCGCAGCTGCACGAAGGATCATCAGTGTAGAGAAGACAGTTCGAGACACTCGGAGTATTCGAGGAAGCTTACGTCGGGGTGGGAGCAAGCAAACACTGACGTCTCGCTGCTATCATTCTCGATAATGCTGTAAATACTATTTGGGGTTCTTTTATGAACTGATTGGGTAGCATGACCAGCAAGGCCTTTATAGACGTTGACACAGTGCAGGAATTAGAAGATGACGTAGTGTTCATTGCAGATAGCTTGTAGGTAGACTCGAATTTTAGATGCGAGTTGCTCGATAGTCTTGTGGCATATTTGTAACAATAAACTTTATCAATAATGCATGCTTGATGTGTTGTTGTTCCTGATTCCGGGAGCCTGCCGGCAACCTGCACTAACGCAGGATACTTAGATTGATTGGTTTTCTGCAAGGCTCTATGACTGTCTGAGCACGTCTCTGTACCCTCTCTCTCCCTTCACTTTCTTCTCGTTCTCCCTTCCCCCAGCTTAGGGTAGCCAACCAGACTCTCGACTGGTGAACGTACCTGTCTTCCTTATCTCTCTCTCTCTCTCTCTCTCTGCATGGTGGCGGTAGTCAGCCACTCGGCGTTTGGAGGTTGGGTAGACGCCTGCAAACGCTCGGGGTCGAAAACGGTAGAGCCGCTGTAGCTTGAGCAGTCCAGTTGGGCAACCACTGCAGATCCCACACGTCCTTGAAGATGCAAAACGCGGCCTACTCCTTTTCATCTTCTGCCGTTCAGCGAGAAGACCTTCCTGTCTTGGCGTACTGCTTCGCAAGGGAGTTGCTAAGTCTGCTTCACTCTGGAAAGTGAGCTCTACAAGGCCTCAGCCTCGGCGTGGTATAAGACAATGATGCACACTTTGTGATGGCCAACATAGGAACCCATGATGACTGCATGAATCTAGTGTGAGAATCTTTGCCACTGGTTAGGGCCGTTTATATTCCACATTTATGAACGGTTGCCTGCTGTTTACCTCTTTTTCCTCCACCACCCAGAAAATAAAAGACGAAAATAAAGCAAGAACATTTTAACAGCGGACGCAGGAATCTTGATCAGGACGTCAAGTCTTGAACCCTTCAACATGACTTTATTTTTGCTAAAATGAAGAAACTGCAGGCGGGTAAACTTGACTAGTAGGGTGATACGAGTTGCATAGTCGTGCTGTTCTTGCCAAAAAAAGAAAGAGGATTGATTAGTTCTGAGCGCTCCGTGTGCAACTGAATTATTTGTTAAGCTCCGAGTATCCTTATTCATATGAATTCATGAAGCACGAATTCTGCGAAAATATTAACTATACTCTTGGTAACTGGCGCATTTCCTCGGTCTCCGAATTCGGGGCGCTTTCAGTGCTAAGGCTTCTTTTGCCTCCAGAGCTGAACCGCCATTTCAAGATCTCATCATCACTGGAGGTGATCCGTATTATGAAAATTGGGTCGTCTAACATTTGGTGGCAACAGTGCCGAAAAAGTTCGATACGGTGCGGTGTTCGGGGTGAGGATCCCCCGGGATTCTATACTATACTATACTCTTATACTCTATACTCTATACTCTACACTCTATACTATAACTATACTCTTGGTAACTGGCGCATTTCCTCGGTCTCCGAATTCGGGGCGCTTTCAGTGCTAAGGCTTCTTTTGCCTCCAGAGCTGAACCGCCATTTCAAGATCTCATCATTACTGGCGGTGATCCTTATTATGAAAATTGGGTCGTCTAACATTTGGTGGTAACAGTGCCGAAAAAGTTCGATACGGTGCGGTGTTCGGGGTGAGGATCCCCCGGGATTCCCCGTATACGAATATTTGAGGAACTTCATGCCAACATTCTATAATATTTTTTTCTTCAGTTTCGCGAATTGTGTTCATTGTATGTCGTCCTGACTTTTCGCTTGTACGCGATATACTGCTCGTGAAACTCGAGTGTTGGTGAAATTGCCTCATATAACTCATAGATTCTTGGCCATTGGTCTCCTGATTAGTTGCTGATCGGTTTTCTCTATATTTGAAGAGCTTGACGTAAATTTGGCATAACGTGATCAAACAGCGCTGAATACGAACACAAAGGGAAAAGACAAGACAAACATACCCTCAATGAAAGTCTATTGAAGAAAAAAGAAACGCGTACATTTTTATGCAGGTTGTCCCACATAACTTGAGCCAAAGTTTCAAAAATGAAACGCACTCCGGACGCGAATTGAACCTAATGCATAATGTTGGCACTGACCTAGAGTTACTCAGGCTATTATTTATTTCCCTCTGAACTAACGGATTAGTTATGTTTAATTAATCAACTATATAAGTATTGGCTGCAGACCCCAAGTGTTATGCGTTAAGTTGTAGACCACCTTGAGAAACCTCTCAATAAATTGTTCCCAACACGATATAGCTCACGTGGTCCTTTTTTCCCGCGTTCCATAGAAAGCCCGCGAAATATGAAAAGATACCACGTGATGGGGCGATTGTGCACTGTTGTTGTGCTGCTCTCAAGCGTGCGATGGATGAACAAGGTCGGCTGCAACGAGACTGACCCGCGACAGGGCGTTATGCCTGGTGTAGGTATCTGGGCATGCGGCTCTTATCGCATGATGGTGCAAATGCATGCTGCTGGCCGAGAGTTGCCGAAGCGATAAAGCGTATAAGGCCACGGAAAAAAAAAAGACGAAAGCAGCATTTTCATTCTGCTTGAAAGAGGGAAAGGGCGAAACGCGTGGGAACGATGGAAGGCGATGACGGCTGCTACAATTTTTCCTTTGTACACAAATGACCTTGTAGTAGTTCTCGAATTGAACGATGATGCTACAACTTTAAACCTTAGGGCTCGAATAACGGCGGATAAATCACACGGGGAAAGAACTAATAGTAAAAAAAAACCTTGCTACATTCAAGGAAGATTACGCATGTCTTCTTCAGATGATGACTCTTTTCGCACTGGCCCCGTCTGCTCTCCTTCTCACACTTACTGTCTACCAGACGTTCTTTTTTGATCTCGCACCCCGCACGTGCGCATCGCTTCCTGGTCGCAGTATCGGGTGGCCGCGTTTGGCTTCACCCTTGTGCACCGTGACCGGCGCGTCAGTTCCTGAGAGAGTGCGCCAGCAGGCTGCTCCAGTTTACCGGATGTAGATCATACCTTATGTGCCTCGTTTGAACCAATCCCAGCGAACTGCAATATATCCAGTGCTCCTCAGGCGCCCGTATCCCTGCGCGTTCTCCACAGCAACGCTATTTGGCTGTGACCAACGTTGAGCAGCAGTTATGGCTTACTCCAATGAGGAAATATTGGGTATGGTTCTGCCTCTACGTGCGTCAAGTGGACATAGAAGGCGCGCAGTTCAGCCATTTCAACGCTGGCATTCCGGTACGCGTCCGAGCTCAATGACGATTGTGCGTGCATATGAAACGATGAGACAAACTGGGACTTTAACGAAGAAACGACATAAATTTTCAATCCTGGGCGCGGACGTGGAGACAGATATTCTGTCAAAGTTTTCCTCAGACCCACATGCAAGTGTTCGTAATGAGGTTGCTGAAGCTGGAGTGTCAAAGGCTTCAGTGTGGAGATTACTTAAGAAGAGGCAACTTCATCTGTACCAAGCTGCATCAGATGTTAGAGCCCCGCAATTTCCAAAGTCGAAAGGACTTTGCAAACTGGATTATAATCAAGACGGAAGAGGACCCAGGCTTTGTCAACAAAATACTGTGGACCGATGAAGCAACCTTCTCACGTGATGCTCAAGTGAACATCCACAACGCTCACTATTCGAGCGACGGAAACCCTCAATGGGTTTTGAAGACACACCACCAACATTAGTGGTCGGTTAATGTGTGGTGTGGAATTTGCAGTGGCGCTATCATTGGCCCTGTGTTTTTTGATAACACGCTTACAGGCGAAAGATACGTCAGCGACATCCTTGATGGGGTGCTTGAGGATTTTCTTTGCGAAGTTCCATTGGCTAGAATCAAGGATATTCGGTATCAGCATGAGCGGTGCTCCCGCGCAGGGCAGCAGAAAAGCTTGCAAATGACCATAGGCCCATTGCTTGGCCGGCACTGTCGCCAGATTTAACTCCCCTCGATTTCATTCTCTGGGGCTACTTTAACGATCAAGTTTACCGGAGACCAACCACAACACCAGAGAACGTAAAAGAAAAAAAAAGACAAGACTGCAACTCCGTCCCTGATACCATGATAAAGAACACCTCGGATAAATAACATAGTTTTCTTCTTAACAAAGTTAAAGGGAAAATAAAAAAAAGCCTCAGTAACTCTAGGCCAGTGCAAACATTATGCATTCGCTTCTACTCGCGTCCGGACTGCCTTTCATTTTTAAAACTTTGGCTCAATTTATGTGGGACATCCCGTACATGCACGTCGGTACATAAACTATGTAGCTATCTAAAAGAGCCCTATACAAGATTATTTTGCATCTGGTAATGCCGCCACACCAACTGACACAGCTGTCCATACTTTTTCAATGAAGATATTGGTGTTACAGCCATTTTATCTTTTGCTAACAATCCATACTCAACTAGCAAATGTGACAACGGGTGCGGTCACAAAAGCTTGAGCAGGGCAGGTTTCTATACCACAGCGTCGCAATTTTTAATGCATCTCAATCGATGCCCGCTCTCCTCTGAAGCCTGGATTGCGCTTCGTCGCCGTGCTGGAAAACTAGTTGCGGAAGTTCTTGATTGGACAACAGGTTTTATAAGGCTGTGCACGTACTGTGGGTTGACAGCGAGCTTTCCGCGAACTCCATGTGGCTACAGAATAGAAAAAAGGGGTGAAATTTCAGGAACTTTCTTTAGAGGAAAGGCACTAAGAGTGTTTCCAAAAGTTAGCAACACCTCCCGCTGGCCGTTAGCCACCTGCCAGGTATGGTCACATGTATCCCGCTGGCTCCCTGTACGAACGAATGTTGCACAGTTGGACAGCGGCGCTGAATAAACAAGTTCAGAGATGCTACAGCACGAACTGTCTCCACGTGCACGGCTCTGCTTCGCAAACGACGAAACATATATGTTCTAACATTCCCGAGCTTTCATCACGTCACAAAGTAACTCGTCCTTGCTTTTTTTTTCCTAAACACCCACCATGGTTGATCAGGGGCTATGGTGTTGGGCTGCCGAGCACGAGGTCGCGGGATCGAATCCCGGCCACGGCGGCCGCATTTCGATGGGGGCGAAAGGCGAAAACAGCCATGTACTTAGATTTAGGTGCACGTTAAAGAACCCCAGGTGGTCGAAATTTCCGGAGTTTTCCACTACGGTGTGCCTCATAGTCAGAAAGTGGTTGTGGCACGTAAAACCCCATAATTAAATTTTTTTTCATAAACATTATCACACAGCACCTCTAACCCCTGCCCCCACTCCCCCTCCCCCCCCCCAAAAAAAATGAAGAAAAAAAAAAGAACACTAGCTCATCTTGCTTCAAGTTGCATCAACAATCCTGAACCAGTGTACCCTCGTTCAGCGCATTCTTCTGCTCATCAGTCATCATTCTTCTTGTAAACTTTAACGGATTGGAATGGTCTTTCCAGTTATGCTGTGCACCACTCCATCACTGATCGATTCAAAGAAGTCATTGCAAGCGTCTTCCACAAGTAATTGCACCCACCCCTCATGTAAAACCCCTTTATTGAGGTCTTGCATGCATTGAAAATAAACAAATAAATAAGGCCAACTGCTTCCTCGACACTGCCAACGAGAGCGTTTCTCGAACGCCCCTGTAGAGGAGCGCCGGTATTTACATTAGGTGATACCACGAAATGCAATGCAATCTTTCATGCCTGTTAAACATATATGGATGCCTTGCAACATCCATCAAAAACATTATGATAGAAAATAATGAAAATGTGTAGGGAATGATTAGAAACTACCTCGGCTTAGACGGGTAGGTTGCAGAGAAGCTGCTCATCTACTTAGCTTATATGGCGGGGGCCAACTATAAGTGGAGGGGTGGGTGCAAGGACAGCGGGCCCTGGGGCACACCGGGGCAGTTATGCCCCCGAGTCCTTCAAAGGATGCCTGTGCTTTATGCGGCGTGTCGCCGAGTGCGAAATGCTATTTTATGCCCGTTGCACCAGAGGCGGGCCTGAGGAAACCCATTTTGACCGTACGGAGCAAAATCGTAGACGAGGCCCTGCCTCAATCACGACCACCACTGGGCCGCTCCTCTGCCGGACCGGATTACACTGGGAGAGTTGCACGGGGTAGCTCAAGAGGGTGTCGAGGGGCAATGGCAGGGGCATAAAAGGGGGGGGGGGAGGGTTCTGCGGCTTTTCCCTCTCATACGAGGTGGTGGCGTACGGTGGAAAGAAGGACGGAGGGAGAGGCCCTATATTAGTCCGCGCCCTTCGGTCGGGCTTTCCGAAACCGTTTAGCCGAGCACCTGAAGCGGATCGCGTGCCCGACCTACAACACCTTCGGGCCGTTCGTTCGACGCGGCCGCACGCCTCTCGCTTCGTCGGCATTAACGTTCGACGGCGACGGCGCACGGGCTAACGCTGCACAGCTCGCACCCAAAGGCAAGGGGCATCCGCTCGGGGGTGAGTGTGCCGACCGAGTTTTCAAGCCAGCGCGCGCTCGGGTCCCCGTCGCTCTGTCACGGCATGTGCGCGTGCGAACGAGAAAGCGAAAAAAGCACAATGTCATTTGTTTTGTAAAGTTGACTAGGGTGTTGGTGTTCCTTTTCTCTTACCTTTACCCATGGGTACAAGCGAGATGCGTAAATTAACCCTTCAGAAATAAGATTACCTTATTTCTGGTAAGAGTATTAGAAGGGCCGTGAAAATCGAGTATTAAACGAAGATTACTAGAATAGAGAATGTGTGCGCATCTGTGCAGGTAGGTTTCACAGTCGAACATCAAGGCCTGTGTTCGCTGAGGGTTCGTTTGCAGCCTCATTAGGTCTTAATGCAATCAGAAAGACTTTGCAGAGAATTGAGTTGGAACAAGTATTCAGTAGGAAACGATCTGTTGCTCATTGCGCATATTTTGTAAAAACCGAAAAAGAAATATATTGTGGTACTCAAATAGACTGCGTATTCCTCGTTTTGAAGTGGGCACCTTATTGCCATGTGTAATGTTGAGTTCTGAAAGTGTTACGTCGTTGCGTTCGAATTGCTGTTATCAGGCAGAGCTTTGGTGACCCGGCATTCCAGTTTCTAAGGTGTGATGAATTGTCAGCAAGAGCTGAACGAACTGAAGTTGCCATGACATATCGCGCAAATGAAATATCAACCTGCTTATCAGCATGGTGGGCAGTTCTTTCCGTCATGGCACAACAACTAATTATAAAATATAGCAATATAGAAATGAATTTAATTGTCCGTATCACTTTGGAAGCGCATTTGGGGGGCATTTAGTTTCCTCACTTCTTGTACGGCGTTGTCCTCGTCCTGACAGTGCAGAGCCAGGAAGTACCAACGCATTTGTACAGTGCTAATGAAAATGCGCCGAGATAATTCCGCTGCCGTGGTAAATGTGAGCACATTTGTTTTCATGTAGACTTCTGCAAACTATGAAGCAATGGAGGACTGCAGGAAATTCAGAATGAATATATTGCACATTAAGAAAATGGTTCCGCCTTTGTGTGGAATCGCTAAAAAGCGCTGGAATTGGGACATCATTGCATTGCTTTTGTTGTAGCTATTTTCTTTGTTAACAGCTCAGGGCATATAACCACAATTGGAGACTGACCAAGTGTTGCGAAATAACTATCCTTTCTCCGTCCGCGCCTTCCGCGCTTTCCCTGAAATCGCTGCGGTAGCAGCTGCTTTGTTCTCCGTTTCCGTTATGTGACGAGTGGCGAAATCTTTTCATGCGCTTGTTCTCTTTTTTTTTTCTGGCCAACCACTGGGGGCCCCTAATGATTTATCAGCACCTTGAACAAGCGCACCCAACCAGAAAGCTCTTATGCGAGCAGAGTGCCTGTTAAGTACGCGGAATGCGTGAATGCTCTCAAAACGCTAATGACTTCTGTGCAGTCGTCCGGAGTGAGTAATGCCAGCTTTCAGCGGGTTTCGCTAAACGACAATGATCACTGCTTCGTTAGTGCACGCTCGTGATTCTTGCTTTTGGCTGATGTCAACAATTATAGAAAATTACTGGGAAAGTTTGTTAACTGCTCTCATGAGAGTGAGCTGTCGTAGAAACCTTTCAGATACGGGGAGTCGTGACGTTAATGCGAGATCGCTGAAAGCTTATCAGAGTAAATGATTGATGGCCTCTAGAGATGCTTTGCGGCCCTTGAACGTTTTCTTTGCTGAGCAATTTGCTTCACATTTAGTTTGACTGAACGCTTGACAGATGAAGGAGTACACGCTGCATTTCTTTAGGCTCATATTGGTATCGTTTTAGCCACCTGCGCCACTTTCTGGCAGTGCATTTGTAGTGAAGTCCCAACTTGGTCCTTGTATAACCTGCCGGTCCCCGATTGCACCGAGCTTCACCTCTTACAGGTCTTTTTCTTTTCTTCACCTCTTACAGGTCTTCTCTTTGCTTTCGGACTTTCACGGCCGCGTGCCTGCTCAATTAATTTCAGCAATATAGTTCAAATACCCACAACCTACCTTCCAGCGCCCTGTATTGATGTAGCGACTGGTACTTGTTTGCGTTGAACAGCTCTCCTGCGAGATGCATGCACTTGTGCATCACGCAGAAACAACGTTGACGGAAAGCTTCGCCCGCCCGGGAGCTTAATTCGTCGCGCCCGCTTTGGCAGTTTATTTTATGTTTTTTTTTGTTTTTAGCCACGCGCTGTCGTAGGTATCACTGGAAGTGATCGGCCAGAGAAAGGGCTCCTAATTTTGAGCATGTATACCTGCTTGGCGCGACAAACAGCTGCTCAAGTCAGACAAGGGAGCGGCCTATAGCCTTACTTAGCTTGAAAACGGGTCTGGGTGGCTCACTAGACCGTTTATGTGAAAGTCAGAAGTAGGGGTATCCCTCCCATAAATTGTTTCTATGAGCCACGAACCAACCATTCTAAAGTCAGAAGTATATAAGAGGCGCAAAGTTAGGGTTATCTCAACGTTTGGAAAACTAAATGACTGCATGAACTGGTTGATGTGTCAGAAAGAATGCTCCGGATGTTCCATAGAAGATGGGAAGTAACAATTATGCTCACGAAAGGGCCCTTTCCACAGGGGCACTCGGGTTCACCCATTGTTTACTCATGGGCTAGAGACGGAGTCGATGCCGTCGCCGCTGTTGAGTAATGTACTCTTTTCTCTGTATCGTGTCTTGGTTCCACCCAGGCTTTGAGACGAAACGGTTCCAACAAGATGTGGCGGCAAGCGTTCCTGGTTCTATGCGCTGCGCAGCTGCTGATCGCAGGGGCCGGTAAGTCATGGAGCGTCATCCGCAACATTTCACTTCTCAAAGAAACGGTGGCCAGGCTTCCGCCGGCCGCCTAATCACACGGTATTTTACCGCTCCGTTCTTGTACGTGCCGGTGTTGCTGAAATAGACGCTTTCCACGAACCTGGGAATATCTTCCATTCTCGGGAAACCACACAGTGCTCCCTAGCCAAAGTTCTGACCCGTGAGCATCCGTGTCCAGCCAAAACCTAAGACCTCTCGAAGACGCTAAAGTGGAGGTCTTCGTGACTTGGAAAGAAAAGAGACGATATTAAAATTTCCGTTGAGTAAACAACAACAAAACACATGCGCATGTATAGCGTAGTTAAGCAATTCGTCGACCGGTATTCAGGAATCGTATATTACGCAAAGGCTGTCTTGAAACCAGTATTCGCCGGGGTGATCCTGTCGTTATCACACTGATTGATATGACGAAAAGCGGACACCCGAACACCTGCCAATATGAAGATGGTCATACGTGAGTGAAGTTCTGCGAATACGGATCCCAAATATTTCGAGTTTTTCGAATATGTCCGCATGATGGACGTTTACAAAAACTATATGCCTAGAAGGTCGCCAGAACAAATGCGAAAAACATTACGGCCTTGGTGTGGGAGCTTCGTTCACAATTAAATCGAGTGTCACTGGGTTAATTACTATGTTAGTTGACACAGTGTGCGACATGACTACTGCGTGCTCTTTCGTAAAGAAGAGAAGAAACATATTATTCAGGCACAGGCCAATACAGTCGACAGTATCATCTGGATCATTAGTCTACGTGGTTAGTTCTGGATGCAGAACATAAAAGTAAACATAAAATGCAATCTAAAGCAATAATAAGTCATTTTATACGCGCGCTTTAAGGTGATGCTTTATTGATAAGGCAATGTTTGTAATTTGTTTAATAATGCAGGGTATTTCATTCAAAATTTTGTGCAGCGACAAACGATAAAAAATGCTGACCGCAATCATTGTGACTTTATGGCAAATTGACTTTGTAATAATGCTTGGCCTTCGTAATATCTCTTGTAGGCGGAAGAAATTTAAATAAAAGATCTGGTTTGTTTGTGGTTATAGTGTCCTGTGGATTGAGACAATTGTGCTTTATTCTCAGCTTGGATAAATGACATTATGCTCAACTCTGGAAAAAATCTATTAGAAGGCGTGTTCTTGACCGCCGATGCAATTTGTGGCGCAGTATGTTTTTGAATTTTTGATCAGAGGTGTGCAGTACGACTTAGTGTGGGAGCTTGGGAGTGCTGGTGATTCAATGAAAAAAAAAAAGAACTACACAGCGCAAGAAATAAGGGGAAACGAGAGAGCGACACCACAAACATGATACGCAATGTTTGAACATGGAATTGTTCAACTACCTTCCACAAGGTATAATAACCAGGAACAAATTTTTAGTTATTTCATTGTTCAATATGTGGACCTCAGTGCAGTGACGAGTCAGTATTTATTTCTAGATATCTATGACTGCTAATTTGCTGGATTAATCTGTGTCAAAGAAACAAGTTGCATGTCTTAGGACATAGGTGTTGTTTGCTATTTAAGACAAGTTTATTTGTTTTAACCCGTGCCAAAGTATTTTCAAGCTCACTTTCAACATTGTCGTAATAACTGCCTTGGAATCATTGTAGCTATGGATTTGATAAAGACTCTCTTTGGGTGCCCGTTCTCTCCCTATGTCTTCTCGGTTTAAGATGACGATGACAAGAAACCTGTGGTGTGCTACTACTACGGCGAGGCGATGTCGCGGCCGAGCCCGATGAACTACCGCATTTCGGACATCCCGGGACACCTGTGCAACTACGTGACCCTGGCCTTCGTCACCATCAACTCCGAGACGTTTGAGATGGAGTCCAGCATGTCCTCCTACCTCAACAACACTGGTATGTCACCTCACGCGAGTTTTTGCAACGTCTTCCGAATTTCGAAAGCTGAACTTTAGAATTCAAGAGAAGATGGAGTGCTGTCAAATGCTTCGGTAGGTGTGTAGCTATTTCTTCCGTTATTTGAGCCTAGTTCGTAAAAGTATTCTGCTACCAGCTGGACTGCGATTTTTTTCTCATCACGTCCCATTGCAGGGTGAACGCACACAATGGAGCAGTATGAGAACTCTTAAAGGTGGAGTTAATGCTAGGGCAGAGTGGTTACCATATTAAAGGCAGTTGCTACACCCGCGGACAAAGTTCTGAGGCTACGCAGCCAAAGCTACAGAACCTAAGCGCACGTGTGGCTGTGCTGCTGGATATAGTCCAATGTATAAATGAATAATTTAGGATAATATAGTTAAAATGTTGAGCAGCGTTTTTTATTTTAAGCATTTAAATAAACTATAGACTCCTATATTGGCCACTGAGTAATAAAAAATTGCTGCTTCGCCCGAACGGCGAAGCATCGATTGCTATAGCAAATTAGTGGGCAGCTGTACGAAGTAAAGATAGTAGTTTTATCGGCCGTATAAACTTGTAAACACAGGCACACCAACTAAATTACCAACCACAGTGTCACGCGCGCTCAAGCAAACACGAATACATCTGACTCGATGACCGCGGAAACTCGCTGTCAAAACACCGGCGTGAGGAAACGCGGCAGCTGCAGCGAACGAAGTAACATTCGTGCTGTCTATTATTTCACGGAAAAGTGAGCGCCGAGAACGCATAGCACGCACAAAGCTACGAGCCGCCGACGCATTTAGACTCTGCCCCCAACGCAGATCGCTCTCAACATGTGGCCGGCCGACCGCGCGCAGCCGCCACATGCGCAGTGGCAGCCGGAGTAGAACGCCGCCTCCCTACCCCTTTCTCTCATAACCCCGGTGCCTCGGAAACGACGGGGGATGGGGCGCTTCCTGCCCGCTTTCGTCTCTTTCGCGAGAGCGAGATTGAGTCGTGGTCGTGGGCTCCTCTCGCACGCCTTCACTCGCACATACACGGTCGGCGACGGTGTTATCGCCCTTCGACTTTAGGCGGAACCTCACGGCGACGACGGAAATGCGCTTGGAGTGTCCGTGCAATTGCTATCGCAATGAAGGAGAGTCTTCGTTCCAACACGGCAGCAAAACCAACTCCTCCTTCGGCACGCGCCCATACGCCCTCTGCTTCGGAGCAGACAGCACTGCTCCCCGGAAATAGAAAATGTCACAAAGCGATGTCAAGTAAGTGCGGACTACTTGTGCTGTGACATGAGTGCATTAGCTCCGCGCTGGTAGCTTTTACTTCATAGCCACAGAAAGGTGTCCGCGAGTTTAGCATTACCTTTATGCATAAACATTAGACCATAAAAAATACGCCGAGTGTCTTATCGAAATTCTCAGCGAAATTCTTAGTTAGAAGAGGTCAGACAACATGTTTCAGTGAACCTCTACACGAGCCATGTGTCGGGAGTGCAAAAGCAGAAGTCTTAGGACATGCTCTCAAAAAAAAGTTGCAAATATGTTTGACCTTCTCTTCCCGTCTGTCTCGCAGGCCTGTACCAGGAGTTCACGTCGATAAAGAAGAAGTACTCGCATGTAAAGACGCTCATTTCTGTCGGAGGCTGGGAGTACGGACACAGCGTGTTCTCACGCATGGTCAGCCACACTGTAAGCAGGTGAGCTACATTAAGTGCACGTAGTCAACAAAAGGACGCATTATTGCTTTACCACGGCTGGGTATTTTCTGTGCTCCCTGAATCATAAGCAGCCTCGCAATTTTATTCACGCGCCATCCTTCAAAGTTAGTTATGATGGCGCCTCGAGAGGAAATCTACGCTCTCACAGCTTTTATTGCAAGGATATCTTCTTTACTAGTAGGGTAAAAAAATATTGAGCTGTGCATATTTGTGCTGTGCATATTTGTGCTGTGCAATATTGAGCTGTGCATAGCTGTGCAATACTGTGCATATTGACTATATGCACAGTGACTTGCATGCGTTGCTGCTCTTCATCTTTCTTTTTTGCCTCTTGTATGTGCTAGTGATTGGGTATGCTAAATAGCCTTTATTATTAAATGCGAAACATTTCTTGGTGAACATTTGCCACTTCGACAGTATCTATCTAGCCACCTACGTCTCGGTGCTCTCATGGCCACTTCGTTAAATCGATAGGTACCAAAATTGACATAGTATAATAAGAGCGTATGCCGAATATAAATGATAGGTTATGACATGAATATCATGACATCTGTGTCATGTAGGTCTCGAAACAGCCGCCAACGTCTTGGTGCTCTCACGGTCGTTTCGTTAACTTGGTATGTAGCAAAATTGGCGTAGTATGACAAGAGTGTATGACGAACATAAATGATAGGTCATGAGATGAATGTCATGATATACGTGTCATGGAGGTCATGATACAATCGCCTACGTCTTGGTGCTATCATGGTCCTTTTACTACCTCGGTAGGCTCCTCATAGACTGCCTCGCATGGCATCGATTCGCAGAGGGCGTGGAATCTGCCGGCTTTTTCTTATTATTATTTTTTCTACTCTTTGACTGCATAACCATATCGCTGTATCCAATCTGCCGGGCCTAGTCACATAGATCTTTGTAGACTTAGACAGGCCATTTTCCGTGTGTTGCTTCATATGGTGTCTAAGTAATTATTATTGCTATTATTATTATTATTTAATTTTTGTTTATTTATGCAAATTTATATCTGCCTATAAGTGGAGCAGCCGGAGGCGTGGTGCTTCGAACCTCTCCAGTTGTAATCCATTTATTTCTAGTTCCTACTTAGTTGAAAGACAGGGACAAGAAAAGGGGAAAGGTTAACCAGAGGGGAAGATCCAGTTTGCTACCGTACGCTGAGGAGAGAGGGGAGGGGAAGTAAAGTTATAGCAGAGCAGAGAGAGTGAGGAAGAAAGGAAGAAAGGAAGCACAGATACACAAGCCCCAGTCGGTCATTATCACCGCACAGCGTAGTACCCCTTGTAGCACTAAAACCGTAATTTCAAGCTACAGCCGCTTGTCCAAGCCTGTTGTACTTAAAAACTGCAACAGTGTCCTCGTCACCCTCTGGTGCGATGACTTGTGATGTCGGCATCCTAAATTCAACGCATTCGGCAATGGAGGAACTCATCTCGTTCAAATTTTTCTTGTGAAGTTTGAAAATTACAGATGACAAGCGAGTTAGGTTTATTACGCTGACCTATCTGCTACAATATGGCCTACGACCCGCTCAACACCCTAAACCATACTAAACAGAACATTACGTTCCCCTACCTCCTAAATGAAGCCAAATTTACGCGTATTATTTAGTTTAATGCATTAATACACTACTTATTAAAGAAATAAGGCTGAAGTTTCTAAGAACAAATGAGCTTAAATTTCCCGGAGAGAATCTTGGAAGTTTAAGCAGATCTGAAAACATGCACATCTTTTGGGACCCGAGATTTTCCATCCTTGCGGTGCTGAACGGATCTACTCAGATATTCAGAAACGTTCAAGTGGGAGTGAGTGCTTGCTGAGCAGAGAACAATGGCAAGTGAACGCATCGATAACCTTTTCGGTGATGCTTTACAGCATTGCAGAGACGAAACGTCTATAATCAGGGTGATCTTAGCGTTCGGGCCGAAACATGTTTGGATGGTGACAAAGAAACTTGAAAGTAAGGTAAGCACCACTCATCGAATGATGGAACGAAAAAATTGGAGGACGCTTAAGCTTCACCTTCAAGAGTGGAAGGCGACAGCGTTCCCGTCGACCCGCCAAGGGGTGTAAGACAGTGGGCTACGGCGCAGCGACTACGCGCCCCGTATCGGACGCGGTGAGCATCGAGCAGCGCCGCGTTCGGCGCGGCAACGAAATGTGCGCCTAAGCAAGCGACGCACGCCTGAGCCTTAACCCCCGTATGCAGAGATGCAACTTAAGTCGAAGCACATGCTTGACTTGATTTAGATGACGCCTGGCGTTAACGTGCCCAAAGACGCTCACTGCGTTTCCTTCGGCGCGTTCCCGATAGGCGTCACTCGGATCAAGTCAAGCATGTGCTTCGACTTAAGTTGCATCTCTGCATACGGGGGTGAAACAGCTTGTTTCTAAGGCAACACCGCATTCACTAGAGACGCTTTTGTACCGCTTTGAAGCATCGAACTCGTGGCTAAGTGGTAGACCCTGGTTCGATTCCCACCCAGCCCATGTTGCAAGTTGTTTTTTATTCATGAAGTGCCTGCTGGGATTTATCGCTCACGGCCAACGCCGACGACGCCGACACCGACGCCGACGACACCGTCTTTTCTGCGACACGAGCTCCTAAACGCTGTCGCGTTAAAATGATACGCATATCCTTTCGAGACACGAATGTGGCAGAGCATTATAAGTCCGCGCGGAACCTGTCACCTCGAGGTATAAAGGACTACCCAGTTGTCGGGCTTTCCAAAGACAGCAACATATACCATACATGGGGAAGATAGCGTTTAGTAATGCTGGAAGTACTGTGAAGTATATGAGCTTTAGTACGTCATACATTCGAATCTAAAGGCCGCGGCTCTCATGAGTACTTCAATATAGTTTGCAGAACGATCGGCTTGTAAAAGCTATAGGCTAACTATTTAAAGAGCAAACGACGGGTATCTATTACATTAGCTGAACATAATAGAGAGTGGTGGAGATGGAAATACCACGTAATGCGTAGAGCACCTAACAAGTGCGTTATTGGAGCAACATATTAGGAGCCAGTAGAAAGGAAACGCAGTTGAGGGCTTTGATGTATTAGATGCACGCTTAGATCAATAAATTTGCAGGTATAGGATTGAGACGGCCGCCTCGGAACAGGCATAATCGTAGCTCGCTGGGAGGGACATACATGCTAAAGTGAGCACAAATGGGATGATGATGATGTTTCTGATGATGAAGCACTGCTGAAGCACGTGTCATTCCTCTTCTTGTCCTCGGAATCGCAGGCGGAAGTTCGTGAAGAGCGCGGTGCGCTGGATGCGTCAATACGGCTTCGACGGCCTGGATATATCCTGGCAGTATCCGGGTACGATGGTGCGCGGAGGCACCCACGGTGACAAAGAAAACTTTGTCCTCGTCATGAAGGTGCGTGTGAGCTCAATGTACCAGGACGCTGTTTCCCGTGTTTGGTGGGAGTGCTCTGGAAGTTCTCTGGTTCTTTTTTATTTTGTGACCCATGGTGTTGTTATCACTGCCAATTTCTGTGGATACATTTTAAAGTTTCACTGTGCTGAAGGCGAAAGGAAGCGTCCGCGAATATTGCGAACTTCGAGCGTCGGATAATGTTGGGGTCAGTTCTGTATGCCCCGCTTTGGTCTAATTAATGCAAGTCTCCGTTGCGACCGTCCATTTGGTTTTTGTATATCAAATAAAAAATAAACGAGGTCTAGAAATCGCGTTGACACACACCACACACACACACACACACACACACACATATATATATATATATATATATATATATATATATATATATATATATATATATATATATATATATATATATATATATGGATATATGTTTAGCAGACTAAAGACGTATTTAGCTGCTGTGGTGGTTAACGTAATATGAAGGAATTTTGTTTCTTAGTTTCTACGCACATCTTAAATACGCTGCCTGATACGTAACCGAAAGTGATAGTAGGAGTGTAGACGAAGTGAGTTAGCTCTGCTCATCTAGAGATCGAGCTGTGTGTGTAAGAGAGAGAGAGAGAGACGAAGAGGAAAGGAAGGGTGGTTAGTCTTCTGTTTGCTACCCAACACTGGGGTGGGGAGACAGGGATTAGAAAGAGGATAGAGAAGAAAGTGTTAAAAAATGCACTCACAGAGAAACACACGCCAAGGGCGTTCCAGTTCGAGACATTCACAAAGGCCGGTAGATCGCAAGAAGCGCAGTAATACTTGCACGGCCTTCTTCTGTGACGTTAGGCCCCATCGATGGTGTAGAATTCCTTCTTCCGATAGTGAGCTGTGCATAACATTAGAAGTTTGTATTCTGGCTTTTGCAGGAGCTCAGGTCTGAATTCGAGAAGTACGACTTCATGCTCTCAACGACTATTCCAGTTGACTCAATGCTCCTCAAGAGTGGTTACAACGTGGCGGCTCTCTCGAGGTAAGCAGTCTGTAAATTTCTCATCAAATGACGCGTGTGCTTACGTAACATCAAGGTGCGCGTGAGTGCCTTCATAACTTGAAACGAGATAGGAGTGCTCTACCAAACACTGCATCTTCTTAGCTTGGGGAAGCGAGGGGGAGGGAAATGGTGGACAAGCTTTAGTTTTCACAAGAATATTTTTTGTAAAATGGACCTTCAATACATGCTGATGGTCGCAAGCTAAAAGCGAACGAAAGTTTTTAAACAGAATAAGTCGTAAGCCTAGAAAGTTCGTATTAACTTGCATCGACCTGCGCAATCTGCAGAACCATATGCGACGGGCGCTTCGAAACAACCGACAAAACGTCATAAAGTACCATCAACATCGTCAACATGTGCATGTGGACGCCGCTAGTTTTCCGTGTCTTTTCTCTATATTTACTCGACCTTTGAGCGTCTATTTACGGTGTGCTGTACACAAATTATAATCTCGTGTATGCAGTTCATGGAATGAAAGCTGCTACTTGCTGTTTCTCGCACTTTGAAGGGAAATAATCTGATTTATTGTCAGAGTGGAGAAGCTTTCTCGCCTGATTGTGCCCTGATCTGCCACAGGTACGTCGACTGGTTCAACGTGTTCACGCACGACCTTCGTGGCACCTGGACGGGCTACACGGACGTACACAGCCCACTCAGGAGGCGCTGTTTTGACAGGGGACCATATGCATCTCTCAACGCGGTAAGCCTGTGCTCTGTCGTATCTTTCTGAGTCCCACTCCGCATTTTTTTTTTCGTTGTTTCCCACGACTTCTACGCCTGGCCCACACCGTAGCACACTATTGTAACGGTAGCCGTTACAAAGATACACATTTTGGGATTCCAGTGAAGAAGAGTTTATGCTAGTGTGGTTTTCATGTTTCTGCTATGCTTAATATGCAATAATACCTGCATTGTGAGTCTTAGCCGAAATGCGCACAGCAGTGGAGAAATCTTCACTTTCAGTAGAAGTTATACAAAGTTCAAAGTTCACACATGTCTGTCTGTAGAGTATGTCGAGTGTTCCAGAAATGGTAACGAGCATTCCTTTGACCATTTCGTACTCGCACGACAGACGTACGACATGTGAATGACTGAAAATTTGCATCTCTCTCTCTTGTTCGTCTCGCTCCGGCCGCTGCAGGAGGACGGCCTGAACCGGCTGGTGAAGCTGGGCGCGCCCAAGAAGAAGCTGATGCTGGGCATCCCCTTTTACGGGCGCAGCTACACGCTACAAGACCCACGCCGACACGCGCTCGCCGCGCCCACGCGCCGAGACGTACCCGCCGTACCGGGGCCGTACGTCATGTCGGACGAGATACTCGCCTACTACGAGGTAAGCACGCGTGTGCTCGCTGCCACGGAAGGTGTCATGTGCCTGATGAAGTCTGTCTGTCTGTCTGTCTGTCTGCCTGCCTGCCTGCCTGCCTGCCTGCCTGCCTGCCTGTCTGTCTGTCTGCCTGCCTGTCTGTCTGTCTGTCTGTCTGTCTGTCTGTCTGTCTGTCTGTCTGTCTGTCTGTCTGTCTGTCTGTCTGTCTGTCTGTCTGTCTGTCTGTCTGTCTGTCTGTCTGTCTGTCTGTCTGTCTGTCTGTCTGTCTGTCTGTCTGTCTGTCTGTCTGTCTGTCTGTCTGTCTGTCTGTCTGTCTGTCTGTCTGTCTGTCTGTCTGTCTGTCTGTCTGTCTGTCTGTCTGTCTGTCTGTCTGTCTGTCTGTCTGTCTGTCTGTCTGTCTGTCTGTCTGTCTGTCTGTCTGTCTGTCTGTCTGTCTGTCTGTCTGTCTGTCTGTCTGTCTGTCTGTCTGTCTGTCTGTCTGTCTGTCTGTCTGTCTGTCTGTCTGTCTGTCTGTCTGTCTGTCTGTCTGTCTGTCTGTCTGTCTGTCTGTCTGTCTGTCTGTCTGTCTGTCTGTCTGTCTGTCTGTCTGTCTGTCTGTCTGTCTGTCTGTCTGTCTGTCTGTCTGTCTGTCTGTCTGTCTGTCTGTCTGTCTGTCTGTCTGTCTGTCTGTCTGTCTGTCTGTCTGTCTGTCTGTCTGTCTGTCTGTCTGTCTGTCTGTCTGTCTGTCTGTCTGTCTGTCTGTCTGTCTGTCTGTCTGTCTGTCTGTCTGTCTGTCTGTCTGTCTGTCTGTCTGTCTGTCTGTCTGTCTGTCTGTCTGTCTGTCTGTCTGTCTGTCTGTCTGTCTGTCTGTCTGTCTGTCTGTCTGTCTGTCTGTCTGTCTGTCTGTCTGTCTGTCTGTCTGTCTGTCTGTCTGTCTGTCTGTCTGTCTGTCTGTCTGTCTGTCTGTCTGTCTGTCTGTCTGTCTGTCTGTCTGTCTGTCTGTCTGTCTGTCTGTCTGTCTGTCTGTCTGTCTGTCTGTCTGTCTGTCTGTCTGTCTGTCTGTCTGTCTGTCTGTCTGTCTGTCTGTCTGTCTGTCTGTCTGTCTGTCTGTCTGTCTGTCTGTCTGTCTGTCTGTCTGTCTGTCTGTCTGTCTGTCTGTCTGTCTGTCTGTTCATACAGTCGTCAGGCATTCGTTGTCATAGCATCGTCGTAATGTCGTCATGGTTGTTTTATCGCCGTCCCTCCAGCTTCGCCGTCCCTCTGTTCATAGCTTAGTCGTCACGCCATCGTCGTCATACGCTCGTCGTCATCCCGTTGTCCTTGTAGAGAACGCCATCCACGCGCCACTGTAACTGGCGCGCGTTTAAGTGGCTAGTTTATAGTGCCACTCTGTGACGGCATGTTATGCACGTGACAGGCAAGTCTGATGGCTTACACCACACAGTTCGATGACACCATACCAATGCCTATAATGTATGCTCATGAACGGCGATATTATTCATTGATAATAGAGCGTGAAAGTGTAATTTCATTCTTAAGTGAAGCTGTACTCCTTAATAACCATATTACACGAAGGACTAAATGGAAGGAGGTTGGAATAAGGTTACACTGCAGAGCCGCATCTCTGACGTTACGCGAAGGCGACCACCTTTTTATGTCACGGTGTTCTTGCAAGACTGATCTCAGAAGTGGACAAATTGGAGGGAACATAGTTGTTCATGCGTAGTAATGTAGCTTTCCCCTTTCTTTCCCGCGTAATACGGCCCAGAGTGTCACATAGTCATGAGCAGAGAACATGCCTTTGTTAAGTTATCAGTTGAAAACACTCTGCACTCTCAGTACTCTGCACCATCAGTAGGTATCTGCACCATCAGCAGAGTATCGTTAAATGCCATTAAACGCAATAGAATCGATGTTTCTCTGGCCCATGCACGGGAGTACACGGAAGCCTAGAATAAGAAGGGAAACGAAATGAACCAGATAGGAAACGGAGAGAGATTAACACAATAGACCAATAAAGTAGGAACGTAAGAAACTCGACTAATAACTGAATTGATGGTCTACTATCTGTCGGCACAATAGCGCTAGCCCGTCGTATATTTTTCTGTATTATATGAAAAAAAAGTGCCACTGTGAGGAAGTCACTTTCATATCGAGGTGGTGAAACGTTATGCGCCGTGGGCTAACGCTGTGTGTAAAACCCGCTGACGTAGACGGCGCACGGTGAAGGGTAGGAGGTATGCTTATTGTGGGAACCCCGCACGTTAAAACGCGCACATATTTTGTAATCGCAACAATAAAGGCAATGGCGTCTCCCTCGCCACCCCGCCCTTATTTTTGGTTGGAGGCATGTAGAGGGAAGGGTACGCTTCTAGGCTGGAAAACAGAGTGAGTTTCTGCAGTTTACGGCGAGCATGTCTACCACTCCGTAGTGAGCACTATAGTGGTATGTGGGGTACTACAGGGACCAAGGCTTTGAACTCTTGAAGCTCGCTTATTGACGGTGAAACAATCTCGAAGCCCTTGCCACCAGTGGTGTTGTGCCATATAACTACGCAGGTTTGCATGGACATCACCATGCTCTCCTGGAAACGGGAATACGACGAGGTTGGACAGTGTCCCTACGCCTATCGCGGTGACCAGTGGGTTGGATACGAAGACGAGGAGAGTGTCTCTGCAAAGGTACGTGCGCATATGTACGAGTAGTTTCTGCTTTTCACTCTACACAAAATATTTGCCAGGGCCAGACTGTGATAGTGGTGAGCTCGCTTCGTCGAAGTTAAAGCCAAACATCTTCGTTTTCGCGTACGGAGTCGCAGAAGGGCTCCGGAAAATTGACTTGCGTATGCAGAGGGAGTAAAGCAGCCACTTTGTTTTTGTTGCAAAACATTAACGAATGTAGGGCTGTTTTTATTGCCTCTGTTATTACGGATGTGCTTCTTCAGTCGTTTTCTTGCGCTAAAGAATGCGCAGTTGAAAACTTTCCGTATAAACGCGATGTGTTATGGGTTTTTGAGTTATATTTCAGCAATTTTTCTCCTGCAGTGCCCATCGAGGGTTGTAAGGATTTAGCTCCCACCTCCCACGCTAGGAACAAATACACCCCCTCCCACCCCCCCACACACAAACACACACTGCGTGTTCTCTCACTACACAATGTTGAGCTCGTGCGCGGTTGTGGTTTGAACAACTGTCGTGAACTTGAAGCGTCTTGCGACGCACTCGTCGCTAAACAACAGATGTCTCACACGTGCTGCTGTTTACAGGTGGACTTCGTGCTCGAACAGGACTACGGAGGCGTGATGGTGTTCAACATCGACATGGATGACTTCAATGGTGTTTGTGGTGTGAAGAACCCGCTGCTTAACTCTGTGTGTCGAAAGTTCAACGAAGGACGCCTGATCGACCCGCGCATAGGTTAACGTCCGAGGCTGCCTGAGCGTGACACGTGTATTTTGTGACTGTGGGGCGACTCCGTTTTATCTAGTGACGGAGTGCGTGCTCGAGCAAGTCTTCTTTGCCTTTCTGGACAACACACCGGGGCTTGCCGACGCACTGTGATGTATGGAATGTCTAGTTGTTGTCGCTTGTGTCATACAGACCCCTCTACGTAGACCTCCGGGGTGCACCATCGCATCGAAACTTCCTAACTGTACTGCCCAGCGCACGACGCTGTGGCGTGGTCATACGTAAGAGTTGAGAAAATCTACAGACAGCTTTGGCTGCCCCAAATGAATCGAAGATGCAATGGTCTGTACGAACAAATGTAAATATTAGTCGTGAAGCGAGCCGTGTTTGTTCACTGTGAGCACTATGATACACCACATTGTTCCTAATTCATTACCAACAATAAATCGTCTGAGACGTGTAAAAGGAGTCGGGGACTGTCTGTCACTTTCTCAGCGGCACTATAGAGAAGAGTCGGGACGTTTACAAAGGCGCTAGGAACGTGTGCTTCTGCGAGCTACAGATGTGTTGGTGGCACACACAAGCAAGCGGGAACATGCAGAAAGCTTGTTCCGCAAGCATAAGACCAGTGCAGTGCCAGTAGACAGCGTCTACTCTGTTAACTACATAAATGTAGCAGCATATCTGCTGTTAACTACAGTAGAGCAGCGTGAGAATGCATAGTGACTACATTATCTTTCCACGAGAACAACGGCAAAAAAAGAAAAGAATTATGATGCTTTGTGGTTGAACAAACGAGCACAAGACGGCGCTAGCTACGAGCGCTCCTATGCTAGGGTGCCTCGATGCCATGGCAGGGGGGGGGGGGGCGCTGACATTGAGGCACGTTATTCTACGCTAAACCCTACGCCCGTAAGGGCCACAATGTACCGCAAGCAGCAATACGAACATGGACAAGCAGATGTACTCTATGGTTTATAGAACGTTCACATAACATCCACACGCGAAAAGACCAGTTCAAATGAAAATGAAGAAGAGTGCAATGTCTCTATGTACTGTTTCCGTCTAATTATACAATGGTGACTATAACAACTGGGTTGAAAAAAGTATAACTCAGCGGGCGACGGAGTCACGGTGTTCGCGCGGTGTTCGATCTTCATAAGGTCGAGTCCTGCAGCTTCTCGCTGGCTTCGTCGTACACGACCACCACCTCGCTTAGCTCGGACGCCTTCTTCCGGAAACAGACGTGGTCCACCACCGCGCAGGTGACGCAGTCGCCTAAGCAGTTGTTGGTCGTCCGTGCGCGGTCGCTGCGTGAAGGTGGGGAAGTACAGTTAAGGAGAGCACGGGATCAGTCAGAAATGGGCCTAATGTGACTGTCTCGCGGTATCTTGAACTTTGTCCTTTATGAATTAGGGAGGCTTCAACATCTGGGAAACAATATGAAGTTCGGTGTGTTCCCCTGATCATCTTACTTCCACATTTATTTCAGTTGCTTTAATCACACAACACAGCACGCAGCAACTATTGCGATCTTTCTTTTGTGCCAGCTACAGCTCTTCTTGCGTGATTTATGAGCATTCAACTGCAAAACTTAAATTCCGAATTCCAGCTTCTTGATCCTGACACTGAATAAATATTCAGGCGTATTCAGTGCTGTGACGCTAAAATGAGGTCACCTTTACGTTCCTCATGTGTGCAGGTGTTGTTCATGACAAATTGTCCGAACGTTGTTAATTGTTATGTTAATTGCTACTCTAACTGAACTAAAGTTTACAGTTTGATTGCTTATATTAAAATACGCAAGATCTTTTTTTTTCGTTCGTCAAAAACGTAATAACGTCTTAGAAATGATACTGCTTCTTCAGAAGGAAGCAGAGGACTGGCATGCTTTTCCATACAATGTGTGTTACGAAGGTACTGGCTTAATCAGGTTCGTTGATTTCTGCCGCAATATCATAAATGAGAGCATCTACGAGACCAGAGATCCCTCTGCCTTCTACCAGTGGGTATCCAAAATATTCAAAAGCCCCCCAACTTCCATATCCAATCATCTCATGCGATTGGTCGTACAACAAATGAGTCTTTAAGAGGATGGCATATAATCGTATATAATTGCTTTCTTTGAAGCGTATGGGACGTATGCATTTTGCCTTAAAGGATCAACAACGACTTGTTTAAACGCACCTGTCGATAAAGGTTTCAAAGAGAGTCACTGCTGAGTTATGACAATGTACCATTCTCAGTTACTTCAATGGGGTCGCTGCCGTCACGTCAGTGGCGATGTATGGAAGGGGACAAATAGGTAAACGGGCAATGATAGGCACTTTATTTTGAGGTTGTAGTAAAAGAATCAGCAACTTAACGTTTTCTTTCTCCCGTCGGTCGCCGTCTGAATTTCACCGTAAACTGGAAGCGTAAAGTCTGCGTTCCGTAGCTTATGTGTACTTACAGCAACCACTCGACGGTGAAGAGAAGGCTGACGTCACTGACTGGGGCACCGATGACTGACAATGTCATCACCATGAGAAACAGGGCCGAGCTGGGAACGGATGTCGACGCCACACTGACAGCTGTAGCCGAAATGCTGCGCAAGGATAAAATAAAGTTGTTTGTTGCTTCGGAATCTCCCAGATGCGTTCTAAATACCAGTAAGTTAAGTTAGGTACACTCGAGCATCGTTATAAAGAAGTTGAAGGGGGAGCCTAAATAACTTTGTTACATCCGTTATTTCGTTCTATCCGTTATTACCATTTAATGCAATGCATGCATAATGGGGTGCACAATGTTAAAGATGGAAATAAGAAGACGGCTTTTCGGCCCGCGGGACCGTTACAAGGCCATGCAGGCGATGAAATTTGAATAAAATAACACAAGGATATCCGACATGAGCAACACGTGTTCCATTGTGGTGGTCTTTCGCGTTCGCTTTCCAATTGGTGGGGCGCGGTCGATCGGCACGTGAAACACAACACAACGCTGCGCTGTGGGATCGAGGAGCTAAGCGAATTTCGCAGTTACGGCTTGGCTCAGCCGGCTCGTGGCCTCCGAGATCGCACCAATGCGATCTCGGAGGCCACGCCCAGCTGCGCCGCCCTCACGGCGCGCCACGGGGTAGGAGTGAATGCACTAATCTTTCGCACCGCAGCGCGTCTTTCGCTTTGCCACGCGTCTCGCGCAGCCAGGCACGCGCAAGAAAGTGAGGTCATTGAAGAAGTGCGGTAGTGAGCTGCTCCTTGTGCGCAGGTGCGCAGCTACGCGGGGCTGTGCGAAAGATCAGTGCTGCTCGACGATGTATTCGACGCGGAGACGCGGGAGTTTTGAACTGTCGCTGCGAACGAGTGCCGAACCCCGCGGAAAGCGATGTACTCGGCGCGCAGCGGTCGGGAATTGTTTAGTTTTGGAGACGAATCTAGTTCGTTATATCCATTGGCAGGACAATTTCACTTCGTTAAAATGAGGTTTTAAATACATGGATCACTATGGTGATTTAAAGGGGAATTTCATTTACTTTCTTATGTCCACTATTTCATTACATCCCATTTTGTTATAACGAGGTTCTCAAGCTCCTTCAAGCTCCTTCGTTGGAAGTACTGTAAGAGAGAGCACGGGAGAAAATTTCTTAGTTAAGCTAAAATTGTCGAAGTGAAAAAGTTGATGGTCAGTGTAGCGTACGCTAAAGAGGATGAATGCGAAAGCCGGCGCGCTCGCCAAACATTCAATGAATTACTTGACATTTCCATTCGAATGCGTTGTTACTTCCTGTTACTTGTTTTCTCCCACAAAAGGTCGTGGGTTCGAGTGCCCTAATTAACTTCGCCTTAATTAACACCAAAGGTCGTGGATTCGCCTCCCAGCAATGATTCTGGGTTCGACCATCAATGGTGGCTCCATAAATTTTGGTGCCATTGAATTTTGGTCCCACCAAAGTAAAGGGTATGACTCCCACCAAAGGTCGTGGGTTCGAGTCGCACCAGCGGTCAGGGGGTGGCACCATCAAATTTGGTGGCATAACATCGGATTGCAAATTCTTGAATAACACCGGACAACGGATTTTTTAACCCATGAGACTTTCATCTTAATAATTCTTTATCTCTTTTATCGAGGCCTGAAGCTGGTAAATGCCATGCACATGGCCTGTCCTCAACAGAGGCGCCGGCCTCGTATACCAAGCTAAAACCGACTGTAACATCACCACCACCACCACCGCCGTACTGGAAGTTGCTTTTCTCCATTTGTTGGGGATCGGGTGGGCTACATAGTAATTATGCAGATAGTTTTACTTTTCCACGCGCTTTCGTGCAGAGTGTGCATATAGTGTTCGAGTGTTCGAATCCACACGAACCCTGTGTGCCTCATGGATTTACACGCGAACAAGTGACGCTTTTATACCGCATCAGGACCGACTCCGCGTACACCCCAGCTTGGTTATTCAAGACTGGGCTTCGCGCTTCCCCACTCTGTGCTTTCTGTGGTGACATTGGCGACATCGAACATTTCATTTGGCTATGCCCGCAGTTTGACACAGAAAGAAAAGCGATGGTCGACAAGCTACAAAAAAGCGGTCTCACGCACAGGACCTTTGAGGACGTTGTTTTCCCCGGAGGGCCCGCGGCATTCAGGAAGAGAGCGCAACGACTGCTGATAGCCTTCCTGCAAGACACGGGGCTCATCGACAGCTGGTGACACACCCCTGATCTCAACTCGAAGGAGGATCAGGCGGAACAATTGCCGGCTATGTATGCCAGGCTAACCCCGCCTGCTTCAACATCACCACCACCACCACCACCACCTGTTCGAGTGCGCACACTTTGTGCAAGTGAATTTGTCTGAGGTACTGCGCATGTTCTGTATTTTATGCCATCTATTTAGTCCGTTGTATTTCTGCATGCTTATTGCTCGTGCTTCTCTACTTTCACCAGTGCACCTTTTCTCCTGAGCTCCAACGTAAAGTAGCAGTACAGAGGGATTATCTTCCAGCAAACATTTCAATAAACTTTTTGTCGCTTTTGATTTTGCGCAGCAGAGAGACGTGAGAGGCCGCTGGCGCGCGACTTCATGCTTAGGAAGAGCACACGAAAAGGGCTAAAAGCTGTAAAACTGGATGCTGCGTGCGAAGTGCCGAAAATAGCAATAATCATTCGCGCATGGCCATCGACGCTACCGCGCGGACTTACACGATGGCGAAGTAATCTCCCGACGTGAGGGCAATGTTGTTTAGCTGGGCGATGAAGATGCTGCAGACTGTGATGAAGACCGCCGTACCGTTCATGTTGACGGTGACGCCGATGGGCACCACGAAGCGCGTGACGCGTTTGTCGATTCCACAGTTTTCCTCCAGGCAGTTGAGCGTCAGCGGCATGACGGGAGCACTGCGCATGCGTGGCAGACAGGATCATGGGAACGGACGCGAAGTTTCGTATTTACGAAGGTCAATTATAAAGTTGAGGGCACATGCCATATTTCAAAATGTTTGACAGTGGTTCAAGGAACACTCCCATCCGCGGGCTTCCGCGAACGTAATACGCTCCAAATTAGATTTTACAAAACGTAGTTTCACGATTTTGTCTATGTTCCGAACGAACTTTCTGTCCCCGCCCATAAGCCACAAGGTTCGTAATGCGCGCGATATCTTAATTTTACGGATTGAACATTTCTGTCAAACAAAACTTTACGGACAGCTCCTACGAGAAGAGGCAGAGAAAAAAAAAGAAAGGAGACGGCACAGTAGTCTTTTGCGCCCTAGCAGAATCACACCTCAGTTTACTGCGAAGTTGTTTCTTTCGAGCCTTTACATCAAGAATTTCAGTTAGCTGTAATTAGAACACAGGCGCTTTAAAACGTGACTCACGTATGCAACTTGGCAACGACTTCTTCTCGTGTGGATTTAGATTTAGATAAATGCCACGCATCTATATATTTTTGGGGGAGCAGGGACTCGAGTTTCATAGAAATTAATACAGTTCAGGATCTGCTCCAACATCCAAGAAAAATGAAGAAGAGAGAATAAACAATTTTTTTTTCACCGGTTGGAGCCGCACGAAAGGTTTATTTGCCAGATGGCTACCCCTAAGATTGCGTACGTACGTGACGCCTGCAGTTGGGAGAACCTTCCATCCACATCGGCCACCTTGATCGTGAGTGACGCCGACTAACATCCTAGGGGGCTAGATATAGCACGCGTACGCGAATACCGCATGAAACTGGAGGGAGGGAACCTCCGCCACGGTTGATCAATAGGCCGAGGATCGCACGCGTAATCCGGAGGTCGCGAGTTCGACTTCCTACCGCTGGCTTGCCTTTTGCTTGCGTTTTCAAAGTGGCCTTGGGCTCCCTTTTGCTTGTGCCCCGTCGCCGCACCGATTTCGAAACGACCAACGCGCTGCGCACGTACCTGGAGGCCGTCACGAAGGCGCACACGGCGACGTACGCGAGCTTCCCGAGGAACCGGAACGGGTTCTTCCGCGTCACCGCGAAGTACAGCAGGCACTCGACTACGAACAGCTCGACGGCGAGGCCCGACAGCACGGTGGCGATGAGCAGCGCCATCTGCTGGAAGAGTGTCGCGATGCTCGCCACGGACAGTATGCGGGCGCACAACAGGCTCGTCACTCCGACGGGAGTCAACCTGCAGAAAAAAAGACAGCGAAGTCAAGTTTATTAATTAATTTGCGTTATTACATAGATAAGCGTTATGAGGTTTCAGGGCGTGTGTAGACTGCGCTAGAAGAATCGCTCGCTTGTCCTTTGGTCTAGAAGACAGTTGAGAGCTGCGCTAAGTGAGTGTTAGGTCAGCTAGGTCTTGCTTTGAGAAAACGCTGCTGAGAATGGTTGGCCCGTAGCTTCCGAAATTGGGCTGCGAGCACAGTGCGCGTCGCCTGATCTCAGAGGCCACGGTCGACCCTTAGAGTTAAAAAAAAACAAATCATATGGAGAAATCTGGCAATATAGTGTCAACGAGAGCTACAAGCCTATGGGTTCAGTCAGCATGGAAATGACATAGGCGGTACATTGATTTGCCTAGCGTTCGTCCTCCTGGCTTCAAACCACTTCGCTACTTTGCAACTAGATCATTTTCAGCTAATTAGCTGCTGCATTATAAATGGAACAATTTGCAATGATCGCATATGCATGGGCGCAGAGGCTCACTGTTTTCATGCTTATATAAAAAAACATGATTACTTGAAAATTTAAGCCAATGAAGGCAGATGAAGCGTAAGAGAAAGGCCCAAGAACATCTGAGGTAACAAGCACAATTATTGCACAAATCCATGTACAGAGTCGATCACACTTGTCTAGAGTGGCCCGAAGGCTGCTCCGCACTGCGCCTGCGACGCCTAGCGACAAGCACCGGGTTCGAGATGTGTTGGCCGATAGCGCCACGCACGTGGTCGCTGCGGCATTCGCGGGCGGCCAAGATACAGGCCTGCGTGATTTGCGGGTCGCGAGCACCGGCTTTTTATCACTGGACGGGCACTGCCAGCTGAGCTGCGAACGTGACACGGCTAGAATGCCGCGGCCTGTACCTTGGCCGCCCGCGAACGCCGCAGCGTCCACGCGCGTGGCGCTATCAGCCAACACATCTCGAACCCAGTGCTTGTCGCTAGGCGTCGCAGGCGCAATGCGGAGCAGCCTTTGGGCCACCCTAGACAAGTGTGATCGACTCTGTACTCTCCGTCATCCCAATGATAGATAAAATAATTAAACTCCAGAGTTTCCGCTAGTAATTTTGCTAGAAAACTCTATGCGTGAGCGATCTCTAAAGGGGGTAAAGAAGAAGCCTCTTGTGCAGGAAGTGTGTTATTTATTCTTCGGTAACAGCATTCTTCGCTCCATTGGGCAAGGTTGCCCTTCCAAACACCGCGTAAAAAGATAACCGGGTATTGTATAAAGTGAGCACAAGAAAGACATTCCCAGACTGACGTGTCGGCTGCATACAAGAGCACGCTCCATTGACCAAATGCGTCTTGGGTAAAGCGGTCGTGGCTTTGTCTACACTTTTCTCTAATGGGACGTCAGAACGGAAGCAAGTTGTCTGCGCTGACAAGGCACATGTGCATGGTGATGTCACGTTTAGCCGTTTTTTTTCTTTTGTATTCGGCAAAAATGTAGATGCTCGTTGTAGTGTTCTTTTTCTTTCGGAATCGCATAAGAAAAGCGCGTAACGTACCACATGACCAGGTAGACAATTTTCATGATGGCAGCGTCCAGAGCCGCGAAGAACTGCTTCAGAATTTCAATGGGTTGTCCGAGTGTGCCGAGCGCACCCCCGAACACGACGCAGAAGACTATCAGGCCTGGAAAGCAGGAGATGAGAAACATACGGCACGGCTATGTTTGTAGAAGCTCCGAAGAAGACATTCATAACGAACAGTTACGCGTCAATGAGAAAACTAGCTAAAGGGAGCACGGCCATGGTGCTAGGGATTGTTCAAACTGCTTAGTGAGGATTATTCAAGCAACCGTAGCTCATCATTCCGATATGTGCCAGATGAATAGCTATATAGGCGCAAGGACATTGAGAATCAACTGAGAGGAAATGACACCAAGATGGCATTAGGAGGAAAAGCTTAAGTGCATGGTTATTGCGCCTTCTAAATACGTTTCACTGCACGTTTAAAATGAATTTACGTGATATACTGCGGCAATTTCATACAGGTTCTCAAGTAGCGCACATGTAGTGCGCTTTTAAGGGAGGAACAATTCTTGCGAGAAGTACTGGAACCTTGTCGGAGCCATTCCGACGGGTGAGACCATACTTTTCTGTAACTAACAGTCAACATCGAAACTTCGAAAGTACAACTATAGTTTTAAATAAGCGCAGATAAAAGAAGTCCGCACCTTCACCATAATAACAATTGACACGCGTAGCGATGACGTATGCCGAAAAGCGTTGTAATATCGTTTAATCTAAACGACATGTGACCACTCACCCAAAGAGTTGGTGCCAGTTCTCCGTGACCAGTTTTTCTTAAGAATCTCTTTCGGAGGCTCTCCTCTAATGGATAGATTTTTCTTTTCGTATGACGTGTAACCCTAGCGACGAAGAGAGACAAACATAAAATAGTGATGCCAATTTACAACTGCAGCTGACCCAAATTACTCAAATGTGCAACTTCATCTCAGTAGCAGGAAATGATTGTTTACCTAACTGTATAAGGAATAGGAAGAACGGAAATTGCTGCTTTGCTGCTGGCAACACTCTAACGGTCTAGCTCAAGCGGCTTACAGTGTAGCTTTAGGGCTGTTCCTCCTAAATGCGCTGTGGTGCTGTGATACTTTGGAATCTTTGCATGAGGAAAGTTAAAAGCCAGCGTTGCTTATTTTCTCGTTTTTATTCTAGGTCATAATGCGCTGAGATAACTGTGCACCCGACGTTCCTGATAACTAAGTAGGAACGCGTTAAAGTTAGATCGTGATCGCATCTCTCCTAAACCTTCGCCTGGAGCAGCTGAGTGGCCGCAGTGTTGCGGCACTCCCTTAATGATAAGATAATTATTGTAAAAATAAAAAATAAAATTCAGTTACGATGACATCTTAAAGTTGTGATCAATAACTTCTATATTATACTCGCGAGGTCCATGCGCTTCGGTGACAATGGGATTACCGATAATCACGAAATAACTAGGTAAATCAGGCTTTACACGAGAAACAAGATTCTAAAAAAAAAAAAAGACGGGCTTTGCAAAGGCAGTTTCTTTTTCTTCTTCAGCGAGGTTTTGAATTAAAATGGTCACGCACCTAGCTGTCTTCGTCGATCAAGAACCGGCTTCAACTAAGAGGTACCATTACTTGCAATAAGAAGACCTCAAGCACTCACCTGTTCAACGCAGGCTTCTACCAGGTTTTCTGGAAACGCGTTACTGAAAAAAAAGAGTAAACAATTAAACAAGCGCGGAACTTCAACTGAAGTTCCGCGCTTGTCCTGGGTGTTTTCTTCTTCGTCCGTTGTCGTTTGCGCGGATACATAATGCATTCCACTATTTGAAGCACCGTCGCGTTGCGAAAATGTGCCTGGGCATATGCTTTCTTCTAATAGTGATTTTGACCTGCTTGTTACGTGACGTTCATGATATACCACACTAAACATGCAGTCTTCAACTCCCTGGGGACTGCGTCTGTTTGTGCGTGCATCGAGATGCAGGAATTCCGAATACCTTCACTCAACGACCACCGTGCTATCATGTGGTAGTCAGAAAGTGAATGACCACGTATTGAAAAAAAAAAGTTCATAAACGTGATATGTGCTTTAAGACTGTTAAAGAAGGTGCCAGCATTTTGCAAAAGAGCGCAATTACTCGGCAGCTCTGGAAATCCAGCCCGTTCAAGATCGCCGCGGCTGGCACCCGACCGCAGCGTTCTGGTCATCTTTCTTGCAGAGACCAATTTATTATTCGCATTTGGCCATTAAGCCCAGCTTCTTATTGTTGCGGGCAACTAAGACCATAAGTGGAATGGCGACTTCGAATATGCGTAAGATATCGGCGATAGCGTTAAGAGGAAGCTTTAGCTCGGGGGCTGCTATCTGAATACGCGGGAAAGGACAAATAGATTTTCTCGGCCACAACTGCACTGATTTTGATGAGCTGTGTTTCATTAAAAAACTGTTGAACTATAATTATTGTTGAATGCGAAACTGTGCTTTTATGCCGTTAATATTTTCGTAGAGTTGTTGAGAATCGCAGATTTTCAGACAACGAAATTATCAAGTTAGCAACTTCGTGGCCCGCAAATAAAATCGGTATCACAATATTGTATATTGCATTTAATAGTACATAGCGAACACATCTGATGTACTATACATGGCTCTAAAATATACCCCTTTTATTTCAATAAGACTTTCGCGAAACCTTTGTGAATACAGCAATACATTCACAAAGTATGTAAATTTATATTCTAAATTTGCCCGTTTCGGGTACTCTAACGGGTGCAGTTTACAGAACTGCGCTATCTGGTTTTGTTGCAGAGTTACGGATTTCATTCCTCAATTTTTTTTTAGCTTACCAATTTTAAAGTCTTGCAAAAAAATTTCAGGCTTCAAATCAAAATTCCACTTCCAGCAGTCACTGTAGAATTTAACTTTCTCTCTCAAATGGCGCAACATATTTCGTTCGAAACGTTTTAGGGGTCGTGTCATTGAAGCGTTTCTGTGTTTTACATGTAGTTGAATAGGCGGCATCGGCGTTGGCCCCGAGCTTCCTCGCCGATTGAGTTACACTCTTAAAACGGTTGCACCCTTTGGGGTGTATATTTGTCCCACAACAATAATCGTCATCTGCATTGCTTGCGTTTCCTTTCTCGAAAACTCGGCGCTCGCTACTTTCTCGTCGAGAATGCTGCGTCATACTGATAACGCGCATGCCGTTCGTGACTGGGAAGTACCGGGCTCGCTGCGTTAAAGAAAGGAAACGCGGGCAGGACAGATGACGACTATCGTTGTGGGACAAGATAAGCCCCAAAGGGAGTAAATTTTTCTAAGAGTGTAGCCGCCGCTGCACCACTATGACAGCCAATCTTTCCACTTCCCCTTCTGGCCACCATAACGATATAAGAAAGCGCACGAAAGCCCTGTCAATAGCAGTGCAGCCGAAGCCGCAAAGAGACCGCAAAAGTATTAACGCGGCCGACGGATCAGCCGGCGCTCTTATCGTGCGTGGGCGACCTGCACTTTAGCACGCGTTCGCTGCCACGCGTAACGGGAGCCAGCGGCGATGGCCAAAGGCGTCTGCCAACCGAGTCCACGCAGTTCCATCTATACACCACTTCACGTCGTTCACATGCTGGCTGAACGGCCACGACCGGCCACGCTGTATGGCCCTATGGCTCCTTGCGGAACGCGTCTGCCGACATAGGTTTGATAAGACGAGACATGCGCTGTCATGGGAACGGCACGATTCAGCTATATGCTCGGCTGTGCGGCCGCATCTGTTGCCCTGTGGCTGAGACTAAGCAAGGTTCAGTGCCAATAAGTTTTTGGAGCGGCGTACTCTGTTGGTTTGCTCGTTTGCGCGCCATGCAGTCGGACTGATCGGACTGTGTAGTTCCTGCTTAATATGCTAAATGTGAAGGTCACGGTAACATGCATATGGCCAGTGTGGAGCCCAGTACGAACGTCTGGCACCGAGGCTACGAAAAGCGACGCTTTGCGCCGTCCACGTTTTCGACCAACGCTGTTCCATGGAAAAGAATCAAGCTTCGCCCGCGCCTCCGACTACGTCGAAGTCGTTTTGCGCTGTCCATAGCCACAAGGTGGTCAGTTCATCCCGAACATTGGGTTCTTGTGCTGCGATATTTACGCCGAAAGACCAGAAATGACAGCGTTTTCTTTCCTAAAAGAAGAAAGGCATTGAGGATGGATGATGCGCTTCCAGGTAAGAATGACAAAGCAACCTGGAGTTAAAGGTTCAGTAGATCTTTCGGTATACTACTTTGCTACACGTTTATTGATTGCACTTAACGCCAAACATATTGCCATAAGCCGCCTCCGCAGGAGACGCGCTTGCGCGGCTCGAACGAGACTTTGGTGAATGCTGACGTCATGCAGGAGCACGCACTAACATCGCCTTTGAGTGAACGCGCTTATCGCGTCTTCGATGTCACATGTGCGCAGCCTGCCATGCTCATAACAGTCGTAAGCGCAAGGGTTAAGTTATGTGACGGTGTCGGAATAACTAAGCTCCACCAGTCCGATTTCTGCCCTCAAAAAAATACTCCCAGGGCACTGCCGTCATGGCACAAGATATCCGGCTCGAAGCGGCTGGCGCTTCGTCCTGCGATCCACTTTCGATTCAAGTTGCGGCTGTCACCGTAAAACTTGGAGAACGTACCGCTATAGAGGTATCAGTGTAATTTCTTTTACAGCGGTGAGGCAGCTACTCGTTTTTACCCCTCTGTGTATTTAAATGTAGGACACGCCAAAAAATATCATTATTGCGTATTTCGTAGATGTTTTCCTTTTTTTTCAGTATTGCTAATTTGCTCGGGCTGCAGCGGTAATACCATGTGCGGCCCACACTAATAGGACAGATAATAGTAAATGAATAGAATCGAAAGAACAAAAATCTTTGCGAAATATGACCCGTCACTGTCATTGCAACTTGTTGTACCAGTGCCATCCGACAGCTGTTTTAGGTGGCACTTGAAGATTCTCTTGGTGTATCCGCGTAATATATTTGCTATATCGACCTTCCAAGGCTTTGGAAGTCCATTCTTCGCGAATGCGGAGAATGGACTTTCCTTTGTAGCAATTGCTACGATCGGGTGGATTTCTCATTTTCCCTTAAGTACCTCTCTCCACCTTCTGGGTTTCCGCAGAACTATTACGTCAAACTTTTGCCTTTGCTCCGAGTTGCTGACAAATTCGACTTCGCCATACAACCTGCTAGTCTGCTAGTCGCCTGGTTAGCTCAGATGGTAGAGCGGCTTCCCCGGAAAGGTGGTGGTCCCGGGTTCGAGTCCATGACCCGCACAAATTATTGTTTAGCTGCGAGACTTTTCTCTTGATGAACCCGTATGGGTTTCCTTCGCAGCGATTGCTACGATTGAGTGGATGTCTCATTTCCCCTTAATTATCTCTGGTTAACTTCCCTGCCTTTCTATGCATCCTTTTTTTTGTTTTGTTCGACTATTGCTAGCGTTGCGAGAGTTAATCCAAAGAAGCGACAGCCGAAGGCAACCGGACATAGAGTGAAGCAACGCATTTATAATACTCAAATAATCAACACACTCTTGATAAAGAAGTCCTTTATGCCTAACACTTACGTTTATGCGTGGTGTCGAGATGCTAAGCACCAGGCCGCGTGATCAAATTCCGGTCACGGCGGCCGCATATCGATGGCGTCAAAATGAGAAAACACCCATGTGCTCAGATTTAGGTGCACGTGAAAGAACCCCAAGTGGTCCAAATTATTCCGGAGTCTCACACTAGGGCGTGCCTCATCATCACATCGTGTTTTTGGCACGTAAAACCCCATATTTTTTTTAACGTTTATGCGTAGCTTTAACTTTTCTTTTTCATTTTAAATTTTGATGAATAGGTTAGAGTGCATGAGTGTTCGAAGATTTGGATACGAATTGAATAGTTCTTGCTATTTGATTTGTATTCAAATCGAGAATCCATTATGCCAATCCATTATACACATGTGTTTTTGTTCCAATGTTAGGGATAAGAACACTTATTAGAGCATACAGGGAGAAAGACGGATGAAAGCTGTTACTGTTCTTAGTGATTCTGCTGCAGGGAACCCACGGCTGCTGCAGAGAGGCACCGCTTGCTGAACAGCCCATGAATTTTGTTTATTTAGGCAAATCAATTTTTCAGTTCTACAGCGTCACCACGCTTGGATAGCTTTAAACGATGTGCGGTACTGTAGTTTTGCACTTCGATGCTTCAACGTCTGGCAGCGTGCTTTTCTCATGTTTCCTGGCGTCATTGTCATGGTGCACCAGAAACGGCCCCTTTTCAGTTGTTTCTCAATTCTAAGTTTTTCTGTTGACCATAATTTCAGTTATCAACTTCTCAGACCACTTGGCTTAAACCGCGTTTGCTTAGACCGCTTATACTTAATCGGAAGCGCTCTGCGAACGGCATTACATGGATGAGATATTTAAATAAACCTCCTGCCCCTTCTTTTTTTTTTACCAAACAGACAGGGCGAGACATTGAAAATGCACTTTGGTTATAAATGGGAAAATGTTCGATATACGATTTGATATTCGGAGGGTTGGTTTTTCATCTACTATTTGATTCGATTCAATAGCTTCGCTATTGTAACGCCCCTATAAGTAAGTCATGTAAAAAAAAAATCGAATGATTCGGTCACAACAAGAAAAGTCGTGTGAGACGGCGATAGTTCTGAAGCTGGAGAGGGTGCTCACCGTACGAGATCCAAGAACGTGTCCAGTATCTGCGGGTCACCCCGGATCTCGTCTTCGACATCGATGCCCGACTTGAGCTCGGGACTTCCCGGGTGAATCGTTGTCACGAATACCAGTCCAATGAGGGAAGCGACAAAGCTGGTGCTGATGAAGACCGAAAATGTCAGCAGAGCCATTTTGCCTTTCGCCTTGCCGCTCAGAGTGGCACTTCCTGTAAAAAAAGGAGGAGTCACAATGGCCCGTTCTCGGGGCAACGTGGCTCGAATACTCTTTCTGGGCAGAAATCGGTGCCGTGGGGAGTGAGAGGAAAAAACTGCGACACAGAGGAAGCTCTCAAATAAATAATTTCTTTTTATCACTTGAACGACCTTTAAGATGACCCCAAAGTTGAGTATAGTACGCCGCCTCATTACATATATGACGGCGTGGTAATCTATGGAAGTAACTTTCATCTCTGTGAGTTTTAGCACAGCGCAACCTTCCTTTGTCTCGAATTTTATCACTATACTGCTCGTCGTACTAAGTTTTTTTTTTGGTCTCATGATATATTCGCTTGTGCGACTAGCTTAATATTGTCACGTAGTAATGGCGGTGAATAATCCGGCGGCAAATCTGTGAATGACGAAACTTTTATTGGGCGAACTTGTGCCCACAAAAGCAAGTTACGCTCAAAGCACAGCGATAGCGGCGAACACGGTCGGCGATCGTCGAAATCTGATCTGCTGGTCAAGCGCTTCGGCTTTTATACATGAGTCATCGAAGGTTCCAGAGTAATCGCTGATGCCCGCGTGTCTTCCAGAAAGTTCTACACGATTCGCGTCGCACATGCGATCAGATTGCACAAGCGTCGGCGACAACGGATAGCAGATAGAACCATCGGTAACATTCCAGAAATTTCCGATACATGCGGGCGCGTGCCGCGCTGAGCGATAACATTAAGACGGTGAAAAGCGGTCTCCCGAAAAATATAAACAAGTACACGTGCCAACATAGAGAACTAACCTATAACCCAACTTAACCTGACCTAACAGCCATATAACACGTCCCGATTTTCGTTGCATTCCACAAAGACTGTCGTTGTATGAAAAATGGCCTCTGTGCCAATTGTAGACGTATGCCCAGGGGAAGAATGAGAAAAGGCCTGATATATATATAACGTATACAACAACCGCTCCTTGGTGTATACATATTAGAGAGTTTTAGAATTGGGGGCCCAAGCGGCTTGGGGACCCAAGAAAATTGCGCGCGACAAGTGCGCATGCGCAGAACCCAAGCCAGTCTTGCGTTCTTGCGTTCGCGTTAACCCAAGACCCAAGAATCGAAAACTAGCGTGGGCCCCCAAGCCGTCTTGGGCCGCCCTCGCGGGTGACAGCGATGGCGTACAGCAGATGGTCGCAGAGCAAACTTTATTTACTTCGACTGATTTTCGCCATTTCACACGGGTGAACTCGCAGATTTTCGCAGCGCGTCACAAGAAAACACCAACTAAGAGCACTTGGCTTCGAGTGGCTTTGCTTGGCTTAGAATCGCACACTTAATTTGTAATGCTAACTGGTACTAACACAGTTTCTTACATTTTATTGTTCGTTCTTTTTGCTCAAAAATGCATTCTGTTTGTTTTCACTTGTAACAAAAGAGGTTCATTTTTTTTTCTTTCAAGCACCTTTCTATTTTCCACACTGCGGCGCCCCGAGCGCTCAACCCAACGCTGTCTGCGTTCGACCCAATCCTCAAACTCTGCTGCTCACTTAGACCCAAGAGCAACCGACGCAACGCGGCTTGGGGGCCCAGAGCCTTGCGCCCCCAATTCTAAAACTCTCTAATGACCCTTTTCGGCGTAATAGTCCTGCGGAAGCCGGCAAGGTGGAGAGAAGTAATTAATAAAGGGAAAAAGAGACATCAACCCTTACCTAGCTAAGGGCTACAAAGGAAACCCATGCGGGTTCCTCGAAAGAAAATCTTCGCAGCTGAAAAACAAAGTTTATGGTCCCGGGTTTGACTCCCAGACCAGGACGAACTTTTCTTCAACTGCGAAGCTTTTCTTTCGAGGAACCCGTATGGGTTTCCTCTGTAGCACTTAGCTACGTTTGGGTTGATGTCTCTTTTCCCCTTTATTCACCCTTTTCGTGGCGACCCCGTGGGCACTGTCATGCTTGATCACGTAGTGATCAAACATTGTCCATTGCTTGCCTCAACTGCCTCCGTTGCCTCCGCGTTTACAATGTGTGTGTGTGACGCCGGTGCGGCTTAGCAAATCTCTGTTTCGCGAGATATCGTAGACGGTGACTAGGTGGACAACACGAAGCTTTGGCCACAGCTTCAGAGAACATGCAAAAGCACTTTGGAAACCGATTAAGCCATGTCCAAATGGTGCGAGCCGCGTGTATGGTGCTTGTTTTAAAAGCGAGATTGAACATGTATTCCAAGCTATCCAAACTTTCCGCTCGTGAATTGAATCCGGACTAGTGTGTCTTGTTCTTCGTTCTTGGCAAATATTTGGAAGCAGTGGCTTGTCACATTTCTCACTCAGTAAATTTCCTTGGTGCGGTCAGTATGTGATTATTTCTGCCTAATCGCTCGCGGGTGTGCTCAGTTCCGATAGATTCGTTCCTTCTGCGCGCAAGGCTTGGAACGTAGCCGTTTTGTACATGTTAATACCTTGTAGCAAATCTGTATTATTGCTAATAACTAGCTTACTCTTGTGTACCGTCACGAAACATTCAGCTTCGGCCATTCGTGCGCTATCGGTGCAGTCGGTCATTTATTGTGCGTATATGGTGCGCGTATGTTCGAGTGTGCGTCCGCTCACTTATTGACACGTTGGCGATAGAGTGGGTGTAAGATTCCGTGCCAGTTGGCGTAGATGTGTGTAGATACTGTGCGCGAAAGGTATTATGATAGGAAGCGGCGCTACTCCCTTTGTCATTGTTCAACGAGTGGTACTCACTCTTGCCGACGTCCCGGAGCTGAAGCCCTTTGTTTGAAGGTTAGCGACACAACGGTGGTGGATGAGCACACCTTGAAGTGTCGGTAACACGTACGACAATTGCTGCAACGGTCTGTGAACTTGACTGCACAAATCCATTCCATTCCATAATATGCCAGTCACTATTTTTACGGCCAACTACTGCACACGTCTTCAATCCACATGATTCAATCCGGCACGATTGGAACACAGTGCGTTAGCGAAAGCTCAGTTCCATTTCCGACAGCTGTTCGCACAGAAGCAAAGTGGAAGCAGTAATGGTTCCGTACTCGTGCGCTGTCGCTGAGGCGACGTGCGGCGCTTTGCCGAAAGCGCCATCTGGTTTCTTTAGAACAAAGTGCTCCGCGAAAAGGGTCAATAGTAGACCTTGAGGCCTCTCTCAAGAGACTCCATACAAACTAGCGTCTGCCACGAAGTCACTGTTTTGTTTAGGAAAACTGAAGCCACTTTTGGCCCAGCTTCGTGGCAGATTATGTATTGGTGCCTCCAACGCATGCACGCTAATGCAAAAAAAAAAGAAGAAAGGAATAAAATGCAGTGTTGAACAGCGCTTTCTTTTGTACCCAAGCTCTCCATTACCTGAGCAATGTCAAACCATAACATTTAGTCTACTTTGAATGCTCTTTTAACTTTTCTGTATCCCTCCGAGCTTTTGTATCAACGCGTCACAGCTCACCCGCCTACTTTTTCTATAACCCCCTCCAACGTTTATGCCGCACCTTACTTCGAGCCCGCGTGCATCTTCCTCTCTGTACACTTGAACCACCGTGTGTTTGCTCCCTCCTGCGTCACCTTATGGTGCAGATGAGGTTGTTCTTAAAGGGACTGTGGACCAGGTGGGCTCCTTACGCCAGCGCTGTTTACTGCCAGCAAATCCACAGTCGTCGAGCCTCATAGGCGGAACGCTCCCGCCTCTTGCATACCGGCGTCAGCTACCGTGCCGAGCCTAGCGCCATGATCACTGGATACACGGCAACAGATACCGCGAAACACTACTTGAATTATTAGAAAGCGCAGACCTTACTGCCCACGTATCAGACAGACCAGACATTATGTCTTGAGGCAAGCATCAACATAAAGAAAATCATTTCTGAGATTTCTTGAAATTCGTCTAGGCGAAGTTTGACCGCTAGTGGAACGTTCGGCATCTTTGCATAGTCACCTGTGATGATGCTGGCGATCATCATGGGGAGCACGAGCATGCGCAAGCACCGCATGAACACCTCGCCAGGCATGCCGAGCAGCACGATGGTGGACTCGCTGGGGCTCGCGTGGCGCAGACCGATGCCCAGCACCACGCCGGCAACGACGCCTGCTAGCGTTGACAGCAGGAATAGGTGCTCTTTGGCGAACTTGCGCAACCTCGCCGCTAAAGGCTCTGTCTGCACTCCTACGCTATCCGCGCTGCTTTCTCCCATTGTAATCTTTTCGCTCTGCAGCACGTGGAAAGACAAGAAAGACAATATCTCTAGCACTTGTAGGTAACTTGTGCACACTGTGTGTAAATGCTAAAAATCACGCTATGGCGGTTGCACATACGTCTACGTTTACTTTATTTATGAGACGCAATATCCAAGAATGTATGAATTGTGGGTGCACTCGCTGTTTCAAGTAGAAGAAAAGGCAAGCACGTGACAGCAAGCTAATGGTTGAACTCAATTCTGACAGGTACTTTGCCAAAGGCAAAGCCCCGGTGCAGAAATCAGCTGAGTTGATTTCCGCATTAGAAGCTGGCATGACACGTTCCTCAGCGTTCGCACGAGCTCCGTGCATTTCAAAGGCCATGCGCAGGTTTCGCGGCGGCGGCTCTAGATGGCGCCGAGTGTTCTTAGGGAAGCGCGAAAGAGGAGTCTCGCTGCAGTACACGAATAACACATAACTCGTTTAGACGGCGGCAATATGTTGTGTCGCTATATTGATGCGATGTTAACGCATTACCGTCGACAGTCATTCTGCCGCAATTTTTCTTCATAGATAACTAACTGCGCAACGCGAAAGTTTCGTGCTGTTACGACTTACATAAACCGAATTGCTGCGTTCCAAAGCTGAGGTTTCAAGAAAACGTCAAAATTTGATTCGCACCGTGGGCGACACAGGGCTGCTCGCAACTGTGTTAATGCAGAATGCTATAAACAATCATGGCCTGCGGTATTATTCACAGCTGTAATTGATCTGAGATTTGTAAGAAAAGCCTCGAGGCTGAACGAGTGACGACGAGCTCCGCGAACCGCGTTCTGCAATAAAAGGCGCTTTGTACTTCGACATTTTCTGTAAGTCGCTGGCTTAAGATTCTTAAGAAGAAAGCAAAGAGACAAGAACGTTAGTAGCTACGGGATATGAAAATGAAGAAGCTAAACTCACTGTATTAGTCTGCTTCGACAGACCGCTGAAGGACGTGGCAGTGGTGGAAGCACTAGCATGGTCCATGTCTCTGGTGATCAGGTGATTGCCGCTGGACGCTTACTTTCAAGGGCTGAAAAAAGTGAACGTAGGCCGCACTGTTTCAAGCAAGCACGAACTCGGACGTCTCAGGTAATCGCAGGGCGCTTCCGCCAAGAAGCTGATTCTTTGGTACAGCGACCAGATTGCTTGCGCACATGGGGCTCAGAAACACCGCACCTTTCCGTAGGGCTCTTAGGCCTCCACCATTGACGAGCGCAGTGTAGACCCGCACGCGAGGTCGCGAGCACCACAAACTCTCTTGCAACTCTTGTTTCCTTCCGAAGTTCCGTGTACAGGTAGCAAAACAACTCGGCGACGTATGCACGCAGTTGAGTGTACACCAACTCTCCAACTTCTTGCAAAGATATCACGCGTTCGCGCCGCAGATGGCCCTCTGTAAATTGTCCAGATAACGAGTTGTATGGCCTCGTGCGAGGGTATTTACTGTACGACTGCTTTCTAGTCTTCCCTAAGGGCGCTATATTGAAGACACCTCCAGCGAAGGTCCGTAAGCTGCGGTGTGAGTTATGCCGATCGCGTGCTGGCTGAATCCCGTTAAAGCTCGTCAACAGCGGTTGCTGTGATGTCAGCGCGACACTTGTGCAGCGAAGAGATGCCAGCGTCGCACTGGGAACCCACTCGTTCACTCTCCCCCTTGTGAAAAGGAAGTCAAAAGAGAAACACAAAGCGCTGCGCAGCAAAATAACACAAAACGAAACACCACGACGAATCATCTCGAGCTTTGAACTGCCGGGAGGATTGCGCAAGCGCGAGTCGGTCGGCCCATGTGCACACGCGATGAGCTCGGAAAGCTCGTCGATTCACCGACACAGAGAATCGGAGTCGGAGAGACGCGTGCCTGCAGCGGGGATGTTTTCCGAGTGGTTGCGGAACAAAGCCCGTTCAACCTTCTTTTCCTTTCATTCAAAGAAACGCGGCGTTTCTGGCGAAACCCTGGGACACCTCGAGACAATTAGTGCAGGTCTACTCGAACTTGATGGATCACCGAAACACCGTCGTTGGAAAACCGGCGAAAGGTGGGGTTGTGAGGACGAGCCAGACACGTAGCGGCACAGGCCACTTTGCCGTCGCTCGCAATAGCTTGCGAATTGAGCGAGAATGCCTTTGTGCACCCCGCGAGCACGTTAAGAAAGTTCGCCAGTCGTGCGGTCGCAACGCCGTTGCGCCGGTGTTTTCCTGTCTCTGCGGTGACGGATGAGCGGAAACTTCGGCGAAGAAAATGGAATGTTCTCTCGAACAACTTGTAACAAAATAGAGCAGAAAACAAAACATAACACAGTTGTACCTGCTACGCTAGCTATCCAGGTCTCGGGGTGGTGTTGCAGACGTACATTGGAAGCATAAAACTTTGTGCGATGGAATAACGCAGCAGCAATCTGAGGAATACCATTTTCACGCCGTGCATACAGCATGAAGAATAAGGGACTTCGTATTTTGACGGCAACATACAGTCAAAATCATGCTCAAATTGAGGAAAGCACAGAGGAACGATTCCTTTATTTAAAGTGTGGTCTAAGAGCTTTAGGTGATGTTTTTTTTAGATAAGCTTCATATTCTCTAAAAAGGAAATTGAAATGAAAGTTGAAGAAGAACAGCTTGTTCCACATCCATTGCTATGGCTAGCAGTCACTTGTCAATGTTCGGTTGATACCCTAAATGTTTGTTTACGCACACACGTACACACACATTCGGATAAAATGGAAGAGATTGTGAATGTAACTGCTTTATGGTATATGCAAAGTATAGCAGCTAACGTTAGTCAAGCTGTTATAAGTAAAAAAAGAAAGGAAGAAAGAAAGCTCGGTGCAATATACGGTTATAAGTCCTACGGTGCTCGCTCGTCACATCTGTGACGATCGAACACCGTATGTTTTATAATTACGTCTTGCACCTTGTCTTTTTAATTTTTTGTCCTTTAACAGCTTGGCTAACGTTAGCTGGGACGCACGGTGTGACTGGTAGAGAACAGTGTAACTCATGCAAAGGCTTTGCTTTCGACTGCGGTCGGTGACAAGTACTCCATTATTTCTCGTTTATTTTTTCCTCTTTACGAAGAATATGAATAAAATGTGAGATTTAATTCCCGTTTACCGTGTTTTCGCTATATAACTAATAAAAGAAAAGGAGTTCTTGATTTCTGCATTTTCCTTTATGCCGGAGTGTGTATGCAGATACATGATGTGCTTGTAGCTTTCGTCATGCTCTCTTCAGGTGGAGATGGGCCGACGGAGGCCTCTGCGAACAGTCGCAATGTTGAATTCTAACCAGCATTTCGCCTATTCGCAAAGTCGGGAGGTTTGCCAGCGCCTTCTAAGTTAAAAGCCAATTGACAATTGTCAAGCGAAATTGTCAATAGGTTTTTAACGGCAATACAGCGTGGTCCTCCGTTGAAACCAGCTGATCTTAGCGCTCATCCTTCAATAGAAAAGTGTATTCAGGCTGTCATGGACATGGAGAGGCGGATGCATTAGCCTTCAATTCGAAAGCAAAGTGATGTTCGGAGAAAGCTTAATCTCTTAGTCAACTCTGAACTCTGATTTCCCTTTTAAGATACACATAACACGCAGGAATGCTCTAATGAGACAACTTCTGGACGGATTTTAATGAAATTTGGCGCATTTGTGAGAGAAAGTTAAATTGTAGCAACACTAGGAAGCGGACATTTGATTAAGAGAACCTCGTATTAAAAAAAATGCCGCAGATCGACCAACCCCTGTTGTAATCTGTATACAGCGAAGCTTACGGGGCCCATTCTCATCTGGCTCAAGGGTGCCCCGAATGAGGAGCTTTGCAATGCACTGCCCCTTTGAAGGTAACCAGCGTTAGAGAGGCTCAAAGAGCAAGCTGGCTTTCTGCGCCATTTGTTTGGGGTACCCGACCTACCAGTGGTGGTGCGTATGGGACCGTCCACGCGGTTGCCAGGCGGCGCAACGCATGCGCAACGTGAGGCCATCTCCTCCTGTGCCCTCTCTCCCGTATCGTCGCGCCTCTCCGCGGCGCGACCCCCTCGCCCTTTGCAGCAGTGACCGACGATGCGCATGCGCAGGCCGGCTTCCCCTATCTACCTTCCACTTAGTGTTCCAGAAGGGGGAATTGTGCTCACTGCCGTATCCTTGCGCCGCTCCGCCGTGATGCACTCAGTGTCGATATCCCGGATGCTCGCCAGGGACGCTGTCACGCATTTCACCTGAAAAACTTCCCTTGCTTCGTGTTGGTGGTGCGGGGTTGTGGTAGTTTGTCAGTGTTGGATCGACGTCAGCTCTCGACTGCAAATACCACCGGTGTTTTACGCGTAGCGATATTAAAGCGAAAGCTTTACTGGCCGCGAACTTGCGATTTCTCCGTGGCCGTGCTCTGAGGAGGCACATGACGCCACACCGCGTTCCTCGTCGTTGCGCTCGCCTGCGCTCGCTTCGCCAGCTGCGTCGCATGCCTGATAACATGCCGGAGGATTGAACAGGAGAGCTCGCGTGCGCCGCAACCACAGTTGAGGCGGCAGTATGGACGGCGACAATTCTGATAAGCAGGAGGAGGCCTGGAATCGACATCGGGACGAGATGAAGAGGAAGCGAATCGCCCAGGAAACAGACGAACAGCGCGCCGAACGACTGCCTAAACGCCGCAACATATCTAGATAACCAGACTAGCGTGGACTTGCAATCAAGCTCAAACAAGGCTAACCCTGCTATGCCTTAGCTTTCGCAACGTATATCCTGGCATAGCCGAGCTAAGCCACTGCCAATTTTTCCTCTGTGCCTGTTCTCTGCTTTATGCTTCGGTAAATGTGCAGCATGTGTGCGTGAGGCGCCTGACCGCCATCGAAATTACTGTTTTGCGCCCGGGTGCCGCACTGGATACAGTCGTGTGAAGGATGCACCAAAGGCGTCTTTGTTAGCGTCCCTCATGACGAAAGACGGCGAAAGGAGTGGGGGAGGAATCTCCACCGTGCAGATAAGGAATTAAACGATTTTTGTGCAGTCTGTGAGGTGCATTTTGAACCGCGGTTTATTATCAGGAGCTTCGTGCATCTAATAGACGGCAAAGAGGTACGCATTCCTCGTGGACGAATCCTGGGCTTGCTGCGTTGACACTTCGCAGGGACAGAGGTGGACTTCTGTGGCCACACGGCCCATTCTTTTCGTTTGTGAAAAATGCTTGAAGACATGTTCGCAGCATGCTTCAGCAAGAAAGAACTACATGCTGATAGGATATTGGATGTGCTCAGCCTGGGGAAGGCAATGTGCACGTGGAAAATTGGCTGCAGTGAGCATTCAACTGAGCTCACCAAGAATGTAATAAGCTTTTATATTGCAACGCGGCTTCATTTTTTTTTTGCAAAGGGCATTAATGCTGAAAAAAAAAACGAGAGAAGGAAGAGTGTGATGCACCGGAAGATCGCTAAAATTCGTGGGGCGAGTCTGCATAGTGCATGTGTATACGGATTTGTAACCATCACCATTTGTAAATATCCAGCGTTTTTCAGCCTGTTCTTTCTGTCCCACACGTTTCCTCATCGTCTTGTAAGTAAACATTATTGCGTAAGTGTATCTGGATTTTATTTTATTTCCTTTGCATATGCAACGTCGTTTCAAAGCCCAGTTGTTTACTCGTTATTGAAAAGCCACGTTTTAACACATACTTTGTTTTTGTCCTAGATTATCTCAATGAAATGCTTGTGGCGGTTTGATGTGGCCCTCCATGCTGATGCATGCAAATGGAGCTAAGGGTTGCGTTGCTAAACGCAAAAGAGGAATGCCCTGGAATGCCCATCGAGTTATTTACCGGGTTCAAAGCGGGCACTTGAAAGGTTAGCAGCATGTGTTTCATTATTCAAGCTGCTACTCAAGAGCTCCTCGCTGTATATGTGTCTTCTGCAGAATACTCTTTATTTTATTTACGCGGCTCCAGTCTTCCATAATGTTTAGTGATTCGCAGTAGGTTGCAAGCATGTGGGAACCTATTTGAATGGGGTTTATACTTACCATAATGCAGTGCCTTAAAATAACGGCTTCTTTCACATCGGTGACATTTTAAAGAACGAACGACAGAAATAAACAATGGCAGAGCTTACGCTTGAAAAAAATGTCTTGAGGACGGGACTGGACATCTCGACACTCTCAGTCGCTAACATGCTGTGGCCCCGGGACTCGCTGTCCGAGCCTGAATCAGGCTACTGTATTGCAGCCGCCGAAATCAGGGGAGCAAAAGGCGCGTCGAAATTTAATAAAGCATACCTTTCTTTGACCGACCCTTCCAGGTTTGGAGTATCGGCTGCTGCTGGTTGCTACTGCTCTTTGCTGCTAAGCCGGTCGGCATCTTGGCGTGTCTTAGTGATGTTACGGATGATTATGAAGTTATAACATTAGAAAATTGAAATCAAATAATTTCAGCGGTATACCGCACCCCAAATGGTAACAAGAACAATTTTATGGATTATTTCGACCAGATTCTAGAACACGCATCACTAAATAATTGTTCGTTTTTGTGCAGTGGTGATATTAATAATAATATTCTTGACCATAACGCTGCTGTACATGATTTCAACGTGAAGATTCTCTCTTGTGGATTTGTCAACTTAACAGAAACAGCAACACGTGTCACATGCGCTACTTACGAATAATTACGAATATTGAAACGAGTGTGCTCTCCTCTGGTAAAATCGCTTCTGGTGTGAGCGATCACTGTCCGGTGTTTTTGTCGTCTTTCGGAATGAGCATGCCAAGCGAAACAACGTGAAAGAGTCTAACAAAAGGATAGACAGTTGGGCGAGTTGGTACGGTAACATGATTCCTGTCTGCTCCTTTCTGTGTCCGTGTTTCACTTCGCGCTAGAAGCCAAAATCATGTGAAAGAGTCTATTATTGTGCAGCGCATAACATATGCCTCTATGAAGCATTTAAGCACGACATTATTTATTTATTTCACGTATTTTTAATATGAACTTCGACATGGTCCTGCGTGCTGCAGAAAATTGATGTCAATGATGCGTACGACCTTCTTTTTCACCATTTGCTTCATTTATATTCAAAGAACTTTCCACTCGAAACGTGCACGAAAGATAATACGAAGAAGATAAGAAAACCATGGGTAACAAGATAACTTTTCAAAATGACAAAGGACAAAAATCGTCTCTATCAAACGTTTCTTCGAACGCGTGCAGAGTATGCACGCCTTCACTTTATAAGTTTACGAAACCGATTGAACTCTGAGCTACGGAAAGCTAAAACATCATATTGTCAGGAGCTCTTTTTAGCGTCAGTTTAAGGAGACCATATATTGCCTGGAAAGCTTTAAACGATGTTCTAGGTCGCCGTGCGAATAACTCTGTCACAACATATATGCTAGTAATTGTAAACGAAATAAAAGGGAGGGCACTTGCAGAATACTTTAACAAACATTTTTTCATCATAAAGTAACATTTCTTCATCTCAAGACCTTAAGGACACTACAATCTCCACTTATCCAAGTCAGCTTAGTGAGACTATATTTTTCGAGCCTACAAATGCAAATTAACTTTAGAACGTGTACATGGGAATTAGTAACAGAAAAGCTTTAGATATCAAAAGCATGCAGATGAAACCATTGAAATTTTTTTCATTTATTTCACAATACTGTCAATCCTGATAAGGATTATTACAAATATGTATTGCCCCTAATTTGTCCCTTGATTTCACATATCTACAATCTTGCAATTGAGTGCGGCGTTTTTCCCAACGTAATGAAAACTGCAAAAGTATCTGTCATTTTTAAAGAGGGCGACCGAAATGTACCAGCGAATTGTAGACCGATTTCTGTACTCCCTGTGTTTTCCAAAGTTCTGGAAAAAGTCATTTCTTAAAGAATAAGTAAGTTTTTTGACAAACATAAGGTACTATCTGAATCACAATTTGGTTTCAGAACAAGTAAATCTACAGAAACAGCGTTATTAACAATGAAGAACATTATTTTGAACAACATTAATGAGAACTTTCATACGGTGGGCCATTTGCTTGATTTTAGTAAGCCATTTGACTGTTTGAATCAATTTATTCTTGTTAACAAACTTAAAATGTACTGAATCCGTGGTAGACCACTCATATTGCTTGAAGGATATCTCCAAAACAGAAGCCAGTCGGTGTCTTTAGATAATAAACTTTCGTTCCTTTTTCCTGTCAGTTGTGGTGTCCCACAAGGGAGCGTATTGGGACCCCTTTTGTTCAATACGTGCATAGATGATATTGTAAGCATGGATCCTTCCATTGATTTTGTGATATACGCGAATGATAGCACACTACTTCTTTCAGCCCCTAACCTTAACGATTTATTGGTGAAATGTAATGACCTACTAATTAAATTGTCCAGGCGGTCAAGGATGAATAAGTTAAAAATGAATCCTACAAAGTCCAAGGCTATAATATTTCGTGCAAGAAACAAACCGATAACACCGCACTGCATCCTCCACTTTGAAGATCACCAAAATAGGAATAGTTGAAGTGCACAAGATACTTGGAGTATATTTTTCGTGTTATTTAAACTGGGATGCCCACACTGACCTTGTCTGCAAAAAACTATCTTCCTTTCCCTGTGTTTCCCACTTCCCCTTTCCCCGGTGAGCAGCAGCAGGCTAGAGGCACGCTCTCCAGGCCGACCTCTTCTCCTTTCTTTTAATTAAAATCTACTCCTCCTCCTATCTTCCGTATTAGGGGTTCTGCGGCAATGTGAAACTTTACCTTTGAAATGTAAATTATAAGTTTATTACACAATTTTTTTTCTCACCTTAACTGCTGCAATTTAGTATGGGCCACAATGACATAAACAAACATAAGTTTCTCGTATTGAAAAAGAAAATTGTTCGAATAATCGCAATACAACTACCTCCAAGTATGCTTCTGAAGCACGTAACATTGTCCGCGTCAGTCATTTGTATAACTATAAGTTGCTGCGAAAAATGTATTTTTCGACGGCATCCATTGCCGATTTTTTATTCTACTCTGGCATCTTTGGACAGCCATCGTGCTGACATACACACAAGAACTATTAATACATGGAATATACCCCTTTTTCGCCCTAATTATAATTTACATAACCTAAATGTTGTCTTAAAACCTGTCCCACGTTCTAAACACGTATAAACATACAATAGGATATACCAAAACTGAGCTGCGGAAATATTTTGTTGAAATGTGATTTTATGTCTTCGCTTGTAGATGCCGCTTGTTTGCTTGGTTATTACTATCATTATTTCTGAACATATGTATGACCATTTCAGCGTTTCGGTTTTATTGTTCAAATTTTCTGTATAGATTATTAGACTCTGTGTGTATAAATGGTGAATGCTTCTCTTTATTGAATGGGACTATTGTATGTGCGTCTGTTGAAAATTTTCTGTACCACTCGTGTACTACTGCTTGTAGGGGTTTTCTGGACACAGTCAAGCTGCGCAGGCAGCTTTTTGGCAGAAAACACTCCAGTTCAACCTTGAAAATAAACTTATATTTATACTTGTGTACTTATATATTTGTGGATGTACATACAAAGATTTTATGTGCGTCGAATGAAAGTACCAGCAAACAGGCTTGCATAACTCCTGCATGTTGAAAGACAAAGTATTTCCAGCAAGCGCATCTCTTCTTTTGCGTGACCAAACAATAAATTCATTCCTGCATAAAACCTGAACATTTAACGGCAACTCAGAGGTATCTGTAAAACGCATTGATAACTTCAAGGAATAGATCGTTATATTCAACGAATTCTTTGGTATATTTAATTTTCTTTGATTTAGCCATTCGGTATCTGACACTAAGCGTGTGTTCCTTCTTAGCCAGGCCTCCAGAATGGGCATGTGCCCCTGTGACACAAGCGGTACAGAATTCTTAAATGTAGTTAGATATATATTGTACTTCTCTGTACATACAACTGTCATCGGACTCATCACCATTATTGCCTAGACAAGCATACTACATCGCCTTAGTCCTTGCGACATCGCTGTATTAGCCCCGAGAACGAACACGAGCGGCGCTGCGAGCGCCGCTCGCGTGACGTCAGGGCACGGACTCGCGCCTGTCGTCTGCTACAGTTCGGGCGTTGTCCGGGCGCTTTCTGCGGTGTTTTCGTTTGTTCGCCCTCGTTCTCTCTGCTTGTATACTTATGGTGGTCGTCTCAAATATATTTTTATGACGTCTTCCTTTGCGAACATTTATTCAAAGAGCTAATTTCTTAGACAACAATGCAGCTCTCGAAGGCAACGCTACAGTGCCAGCCGAAGCGACGCAGACCAGCCCATTGCGGGTTTTTCATACGCGGATAGACAATCGCAAAAGCATAGCCTATAGGAATCCAGTTATGATACCATACCTGCCGCGGTGCAACAAGTATGTCACAAAGCTGGCTATATATGACTTCTGCAGCAGTTACGTTGATTTTATTCCGCTAAAACAGGTTTGCTCACGACGAGTAGTCCATGGTATAATATCGAATTTTTGCATTTCCTCACAGAAACGCTCCGCAGTAGCACGGTGACTTAACTAATACTGGAGCTTAAATTCTACACACCTCACTTGCTTCTTTAACTGCTTGTCAACATTAGGCGGTTCTTCACGTGTTTATTTTTTTTAAGCGGCGGAAATTTGAAGTAAAGTTAATGAAGGCTTACAGCTATTTACAGAGTACAAATAGGAATGTACCAATATATATTCCCTTTTCCGTGCTACACGTTCAACTCACCTCTTTAGAGCGCGTTTGTTAATGATTAATAATGCATGTTATGTTCCTCTTTTTTTGTCTATGTTACCAAGTGTATATCATTTATTTATTTCAATGCCGCAGTGTGTTTTGCATTGTTATCGTGGAAATATTTCACTGTGCTTTCATATATTGTATAACTGCAATGTTTTATGGCCACTATATAAATGTAATTTATATGGCGCCTGATGTGTTACCCCATGCAGCCATATTGTACCTAAGAGGGTGAGATTACCTCAAGCCGCGTCTGTGCGGCTTTTTAGAGCGCAGCTCTTTGGCGTCCGTTCCTGGGTTTCGCGTCGTCGTCGGCGTTGTTGTCGTCGGCCTCGTAACCAGCTCGCCGACGAATCTGCTGCTCCGCCGCCGCGCATGCGCGCTGTCGGCTCTCCGGGCGAGGGAGGATGATGGAAGGGAGGAGGAGAGCTTGTGGAGGAGGGCTGGCTACACAAATGGCTCTTTGGCGTCCGTTCCTGGGTTTCGCGTCGTCGTCGGCGTCGTCGTCGGCGTTGTCGTCGGCCTCGTAACCAGCTCGCCGACGAATCTGCTCCGCCGCCGCGCATGCGCACTGTCGGCTCTCCGGGCGAGGGAGGATGATGGAAGGGAGGAGGAGAGACTGTGGAGGAGGGCTGGCTACACAAATGGCTCTTTGGCGTCCGTTCCTGGGTTTCGCGTCGTCGTCGGCGTTATCGTCGGCCTCGTAACCAGCTCCGCCCCCCTTTCATCCCCCCAGCGCTAGCAGCGACCGACTGATACCGCTTTCGTGAGTCCGCTACCGCACTCACGAAAGACGTCGTGCACTTCCTGCAACTCGCATTAACCGTCCATCGATCCACACCGATGTTAGTAGTGGGGGACTTTAATGTTGACATAAAGACAAACAGCAATTTCCTAACACTTATGCGGGAGAACATCCCGTTCCTCTCGCTCGTAACGCGTCCCACGGCTGTGACAACCTCGCGAGGCACTTGTATAGATCTCGTCTTTGAGAATCAAGCATTGGTGTACCAAGTCGAACATATATCAGTCTATTTCTCCGACCACAAAGCTTCCTTCATGACTGTCAAGAACTGTTAGTGGAGTCTTTGTTAAAGGAATACGTGTGAAAAATAAAAAAAAAATTCTGTGATAGCGCATACATGTGTTGCTCGATTTCTTTGCCTCAATCTATCGAAAAGGTGAAACAGCTTATTTGCTGCGCTCAAATTTCGCATTAGGAAGTAACGTAATCGTCGGTAATTTTTTCCCTCATCCACCTCCATTTACAACTCTTCTGTACATGTGTGTGTGTAAATGAAAATTAATAAATCAAATCAAATCAAACTCACTTGAGAAATTTACTGGTGCTTGTTGCTTGAGGAATATACATGACGAATCTGTTTGGCAAACTGACACAGGCTGCTCGGCCCAATTTTTTTAGTGAAGTATGCCTGCTGGACCGCATAGCTGCAGCCAGAAAGCAGTCGAAGCGTCAATGACTAGTAGTATGGGACATATTGAAGATATCGAAATTCCCCCTGTGGAGGGTCAGAAATCAAGTGAAAGTATATGCAAGGCTTGTGGTGCTTTCTTTATGAATGTTTGCGATTCGATTGGAGCAAACTTAATTTAGCCTGCAAGGTTCTCTTTTATGTACCGACGAAGCGAATAGTTATCCGTTTGTATAATTACATAACGCTGGATCGAGACATGGTGAGACAAAAGGTGCTTGAATTTTCCTTTTGTAGGCAATCTAAGCTGCGTAGTAGTAGCTCGAGAATACTTTAGCCATTCCAGTTGGCGCTGTAAAAAAATGCTTTATGGTTTTAATTCGAAGTTGAAGTGAACTGATGGGTTTCGCGAACATAGCGTGCCTCGCCATACGGACAGTCGATTGCTACCGTTACGTGATCAGGGGTGTGCCATATTGTCGATAAAGGCTACTGAGGGCCACTATGAAACATTTCATCACTTTCAATTGAGTGGCTGTTGATCTAAACAACGAAACTTTTCTCTCAGGTGATTGCTACTATGGTGTTTGTGAATTAACTATGTAAATACTCTACATGACACGCCGTCATGTTAGCAGCCATGAGCAATTCGTTTTTTGGAGGCCTGTTTCAGAGGGGGATGAAAGTAGCAGCAAACATTTTCTTAAGAAATGCGCGCCTAACTATTTTTTTACGCATTAATGAATGGCCATATTTGAATAGAACAACACACCAGAGTAATAGGAATCATGATGACAGCTTCGCTGGGCAGTGTCTTTCTAACATCGGATAACATGTTGACGCCAAGTACCAAATTTTTCTTCCACGTAAAATGCAATACCTCTCATAGCTAAATACTAAAGGAATGTTAAGTGTTTAGCGAAGCATCATACACAACTTCGCGCGTTGAATTTGCAGATATTCTTTTTTTAGTCAAAATTTACCGATAGACACGGCGCATTTATGCATTGCAAATAATTGTAGACCCCTTTAACGCTACTTAGCTTGCGATATCCAAGTCGCAAAGTTTCTCGACTCACACGCTTTTGAAGAAGAAACTGTGGTTAAGGTATTACAGCTGAAAGAAGCCGACTTGTTCATCAATACGTACGGCTCGAGCCACCTATACGCCAAGCATACACGAAGGGAACGAGCGCGCGCGGCAGCCGAGTGAGCCGGAGCGAGCGGCGTCCTGGCCGTGACGTCACTCGCGAGAGGGCGCCATTCCTCTTTCTCGGGGCTAATAGGCGCCTCACACTGTGCATCCAGCTGATCAAGTGTTTGCATTTCTACATAGCTTGTGAATAGTCTAGTGCATACATATAAAGATTGCATGAGATTATAGTTGTGGCATTTCCGGACTTTTTCATTGCGTGTCACACCGTTTTCTAAGTGAAATCAAGATGAGACGATTTGCAATTTTCCCCTGGCAATGTCGATGTTCACGTTAATGCCAGGCGGCCATTTATTGCACACATGGATCCGTGTCCAAATGCACAGTTCTACACGCATCTCGACGCAACAGGATTTCTGTGAAAACCTCAGTTCATCCGCTGGTCCTCGCTCCCTGCTCGGTCGTAATGGAAGTGGACGACCCCGTACGTCTGCCGGCGACGGCGGCGTCAGCGGCGGCCGCCTCCAGGAAGCGGATCGGTCAGCAGAGCGACACCGACAGCGAGGACACCCATGTCTACTCTCTCAGCAGTGAGGACACTTCCGATGACGACTTCCAGCTTGTGCAGAGTCGCAGAGCGAAGAGAAGGAACACCAGGACGTCCTCATCGTCAAGCACGCAAACAGTGAGACAGACGCAGAGGCCGGACGCCAATACCATCATATTCGTGCCCCTGCTTCCCAACGTCAACATGAAGCTACTTAACAGGCAATCTGTGTCGATGTCACTGGAAGCCCTGGTGCCAAATGAAATATCGGACATTCGAGTGAACACCCGAAAAAATCTTCTGGCGGTTGATGTCCAGCATGCGGCTGCTTTGACCACTCTACGCAGCGTAACGGACCTCGATGGCATTCAGGTGCGCTCTTACATCCCTCTGGGATCTGACGTAGTCACCGGCGTTATCTACGACGTAGACGTCGCCATCCTTAACAACGACTTGCCGATTCTTATCAAGCCAGCCAATGATGAGGTCATCGTTGATGTTAGGCGGCTAGGCAGTTCACGCTGCGTGAAAATAGCATTCAAGGGCAAATATATACCCTCGCATGTTAAGGTGGGACACTTCAGACATGCAGTGCGGCCTTTCATTGCGAAACCTCTTCAGTGCCGCAAATGCATGAAACTGGGACACGTGAGCAGCGTCTGCGAAAATCAGGCAGCATGCCCCCGCTGCGGAGAGCCCCACGCTGCAGATAAATGTGGCGCGACTGTAGTGAAGTGTGCAAACTGCGGAGGATCACATGAAGCTTCATCGAAGGCATGCCCACATATTAAGAAGGAAATGGCGATCTTGAAAGAGATGGCGAGAGATCATTCATCTCATCGCGAAGCCGCCGATAAAATCAGGAAGCGACGTTCACGTCGCCGGCGCTCCTCAAGGAAGGCTCCTCAAGGAAGGCGCATGCCACTTCCTACAACACCACCTCCTCTTCCACCACCGAGGCCAGACAATGTGGAAAGGACCGCGAAGAGCCAGTCTACTGAGAAGACCACATCTGCCGAATCTTGGCCGGCTCTACCGAAACGACAACATTCACCTACAGAAACACAGCAAACTTTCGCTGGACAACTCCCGACATCTACTGCCGGCGATTTGTGCGACCAAGACAGGCAAGTGGCTGATATGCTGCAATCGCTAATTAATACAATGCGCATTATACTGAACAAGCTGCAAACACCAGCAGCTCGAAGCGCTCTGCAAATACTGGATGCACTAAATCCAGTGCTTGCTAGCATCGTTTAAGCATCATGGCTCGATCAACAGTCCCCTTCCGCACTGAACTCAAAAGTGCGTCGATCTTTCAATGGAATGCCAGGGGTCTAAGGACCCGTATATCAGACTTTCGCCAATTCATTTTTACACATCGCTTCCCCATACTGGTTATTTGCGAACCAAATACGTCAACTCCACTCAGACTGTCCGGTTATGAATCTTTCGTCTCGTCCACATGCGGTGCGAGCACGAAGGTGATCATCTACATCCGCACGGACTTAACATACGTCGCTAACGCGATAGAGCCTCATGACGACAACCAATATGTCTGCCTAAATGTCCAAAAGAAGAATGTGTCATTTACACTAATTGGAGCCTACATATCCCCAGCGGGTCACTTTGACGGCGAACGACTAAAGAAAATATTACTAATGAACAATGGCCCCTGGATTATCACAGGTGACTTCAACGCGCATCACCAGCTATGGGGAAGCACTAAAATTGACTCCAAAGGCAGGCGCCTTGCCTCCTTTGCTGCTGACCATGATTTGTGCTGTGTGAATGACGGCAGCCCTACATTTCTGCGAGGCACGACCTACAGTAGCTGCTTGGACTTAACTTGGGTGTCACGGCGCTTTGCCTCAAGCGTCCAATGGTTTACGGACATAGAAACACATGGAAGCGACCATATTCCAACCTACATAAAGATTAGAGGAGTTGAGCAACGCTCCTCTACCGTCTTGCGTACAGTTGATTGGTCAAAATTTAAGAAGGATATGGATGACACATGTCGGGAAGGCCTCTCACACACCATCGAAGAAGCAATCGCAGAGGCATTGAAAGCATCCATCTGCTCGCTTACAAAGTCAACAAGGCGAACAGACTTGGACATGGAACTTGAGAGGCTGCGTGCGGCACGCCGACAGGCGGAGAGGAGGTATCGGCGCACGAAGTCCGTCTTGGATCTGAGGGCTTCACGACGCATACAAAAGAAAGTCCAGCGTCGCATGGATAAATTGGAAGATGAGCGATGGAAAACATTCTGTCAGTCACTTGATCCCCGAAAATCGCTCTCGCACATATGGAGGACGGTTAGGGGTCTTCGCTCATCTCCGCATCAAAGGAAGCCCTTCGCTGCTCTGGCCCTCTACCAACTCCGCTCGGAACTTCAAGTGGCTGAAGAGTTCTGTGCACGGGTTGCTGGGTCCATGGCCATCATTACTGACGCAGCATTGAATGACATCCCTGAGGCACGTGTACCAGAAATAAACGTGCTATTTTCCCTCGAAGAGCTCGATGCTGCGTTGGCGACCTGCAGGCGTTCTTCGTCACCAGGACCTGATGGCATCACGTATGCTGCCCTATGCCACCTTGGACATGACGCACGTGATGAGCTGCTCAAATACTACAATCAGTCTTGGCAGAATGGCGCCGTTCCTAAAGAATGGAAATCGAGCCGCTTGATCCCCATTTTGAAACCTGGAAAGTCTCCGCTTGAGATCTCATCATATCGTCCGATTGCGCTTTCGAGCTGCGTCGGCAAAGTGATGGAAAGAATGATTCTTGCTCGATTGGAATGGTACCTAGAACGATTCACCATCTATCCGGACGCCATGACAGGCTTTCGTCGAGGTCGCACGTCCATCGACAACGTCATTGACATCATAACATGGGTCCAAAATCAAAAAAGCCTCAAGCGCCTTTCTGCGGCACTTTTTCTGGATATAAAAGCAGCATACGACAACGTCGCCCATGAGGCCATACTAAACTCACTAGAGGCTGTTGGAGTTGGTGGCCGGATGTATCGATGGATTCGGGACTATTTGACTGAGAGGCGTTTTTTCTTACAGACCGAAGACGGCCCAACTTCAGACCATTACATCTGCCGTGGTGTGCCGCAGGGTGGAGTGTTGAGCCCTATTTTGTTCAACCTCGTCCTGGTAGGACTAGCGGATTACCTACCGCAGACAGTACATCTCTCAATATACGCCGACGACATTTGCATCTGGGCCTCTGCGGTGACTCGCCCTCAGCTAAGAGCCAGGCTTCAGCGGGCGGCAACCATGACGGCTTCTTACCTCCAAGAACAAGGCCTCAGTGTGTCTACTGAAAAGTGCGCATTACTTGGTTTTACGCGGAAACAAATGTCATCGTATCCTGTTACCATCGATGGTCAAGCTGTATCCTATGTTAAGACGCATCGCTTTCTGGGCGTCATCATTGACCGCAACCTCTCGTGGAGCCCTCACTGCGTCTATCTGAAGAAGAAGCTCGTCGCCATTGCTCAGGTCTTCAAATTTCTATGCGGGAAAAACTGGGGTACACCAGTCCATTCTATGTTGCAACTGTACAGGGTTTTGTTTCTCGGACTCCTACGTTACAGCCTACCAGTATTGTCAAGTGCATGCAAGACGAACTTTCGCGCCTTGGAGAGCATACAAGGTCAAGCCCTACGCACGTGTTTAGGGCTGCCTCGGTGCACTTCAACCGCAGCAACAATCGCCATCGCAGGAGACCATACAATCCAGACTCATGTAGCTGTCGACTCTCTCAGAGCGCACATTCGCCATCTGTCAAGGATCCCCGACCATCATTTGGCCTCCCTACCAGCAGATAGACCTCAAGCGACCTTTTCACGAGTGATTAGCGCTCATCAAGAGTACATACCGGTATCTTTTACACCGGCGGCGAAGCCTTCCTCTCCCCTGTGGTGCCTGCGACCACCTCAAGTCAATTTTGCTATTCCTGGACTTACAAAAAGTCCAATCATCCATCGCCAGCTCTGAAGCAACTTACGCTCCTATTAATGCACCAGACGTATGATGACCGCATACATATATATACTGATGGTTCGACCTCACCTACCAGCTCAACTGCCGCATTCGTCGTTCCAGCCAAGAACGTTACAGCTAAATTCAAATTGTCGCACACGACTACATCTACATCGGCAGAACTTGCAGCTCTCCATGCCGCTATGATGTACATCACCGAAGAGCCAACAGAGAAATGGGTCGTATTTTGTGACTCTAAGGCAGCCCTTCACAGCATCAAGTCCGCATTACGTCCCAGAACTTACGAGCAAATGACATCTGAAATCAGGGAACTGCACCATCATGCTCTGGAAAGAGGACACCAGATTATATTTCAGTGGATCCCTGCTCACTGTGGCATCGTCGGCAACAACCTAGCTGACAAGGCTGCCCGGTGTGCCCACGAGGATACCAAGACGCGTCCAACACCTTTGGCGAGGTCAGACGCTGCCAGAGAACTTCGCCGACTTGCGCGCAAGAAGTCCCAAGATCTCTGGATTTCAAGTGGCTTCAATTGCAGATTACGTAAACTGGACCCCACGCTACGGCTACAACTGCCATCTAGCCTTTCCCGCGGCGAAGCAACCTTGTTGTGTCGCTTGTGGCTGGGAGTGGCGTTTACGAACGCATATTCCTACCGTATGGGAATGGCCGAGAGCCCGATGTGCGACTCCTGTGGGTGCGAGGAGACCATCGAGCACCTATTGTGTACCTGCCCTCGCTACGATGTCCAACGCCTCTCTCTGCGGGCAACTTTACGCAGACTGGACTCGAGACCTTTCACCGAGTCAAAGATACTCGGACCGTGGCCACACCCGTCGCTGGCTCGAAAAGCGATTCGTGCACTAGTGCAGTACTTGAAGTGCACGGGCTTAACAGACCGTTTATAGTGTCCTTGTGTTTGGTGTCCCTCCCACACGAACTCAGTGTTTACTCTCTCCCTTTCTACCGCTTTCTATTCCCCTTTCCCCTCCCCCAGTGTAGGGTAGCAAACCGGATGCTGTTCTGGTTGACCTCCCTGCCTTTCCTACCCTTGTTTTCTCTCTCTCTCTCTCTCGACGCAACAGGAGGAAGAGGGAATATGTTATGGCACTACCTGTGTCAACGATACACGCTACCTTTACGCACTGGGATGTTATTTGCAGAAAATAAGACAGAATGAAAAATGCATGCATGAATTTGTGACAGAGTTGAACATGTGTCGTAAAATTGGTGCTTCGTAAAGGGGAGCTTGAATCTGACGGCCTCTTGGAGCACAATTCAAAGCTTAAGTAACACTTCACTGCGACTTTTACAGCTAGCGAAAAGTCCTGAACCATACGCTCAAAGATCAACAGTATGAAAACTCGAAAAATAGAGACAAACGTAGTTCAAGAATGTTTTGTCCCATGCCACAGTTTGGACACATTAGCCTATGCGAGAAGTTAAGATTCTAAGTCACTACATGGCCATTTTTTCCCTTTGTGTTGCTATATGATGCAAATGGAGCGTTTTTTTTTTTAAATCACATCTTTGTGCAAACGAGTGTTGCTGTCCTTTAAGGTAGGGATGTTTGGATTTAGCCAGTAGAACACGACGAATTATCTCCCAAGTTCAGTTCAATATTTGAATGCTAATGGGTTCGTGATGAAACTGCAGCCAGTGCAGGGCTCGCGATGGTAATTGAAAGAAATACGACGACCATGCCCTGTGCAGACCACGACGCGTTAGGACTCACTGGCCAAAACGCTCAAAAACACGGCCACACTTAACGTCTTCAAGAATGTACATACTTGCGTGTTGAGAATCAATAGGACAGCTGCTTGCATAATGTACTACAGACATCCACTTGTGTTAGGCAGGAATGTGCGGTTTTGTTAAAACGGTGGGGGCCTTGTACAGATAACTGCTTACGGTGTCTTGTACCTTCTGAAGGGGGTGGGGACGTCATTGATCCGCTCTCTTTCCTGAGTTGGCGATCACAACACTGACAGTGCGTGTACCGGCACATGCGAGTGCAACGCCAATATACGACGGTGTCAACGTCGGCTGAAGAAAAAAGAAACGCACATTCGAACCCGAATATAAAGAACCCGGAAAAAGCGAGTTATTCTTTATATCGAAAGCGATATACTTACTAACCGATACTCCAACAAAATAACTCTCTCATAACGAACTGGAGGGCCAGTGTGATAAAGCCGCTTGAATGCCGAGAAATCACCGTTCAGGAAAAGCATTTTTCTGTGGTGGACACAATTTCTATGGTTAAAGCGCTGCGCCACTACAGTGTCGACGTTTATCGAATTATATTGAAGCAGGATAACACAATTTCGCACCGAGAACATTGGTTTTGTTGACACCGAGGAAAAGTTTAAAACACAGGCGAATATTACTGTTTACTATGCAAGGTATTGTATTCAACAAACGGGATTTTTCTTTACTTCTTTTCACCATTGGAGATAACAAATTCGTATATAACCAACGCATCATTAAAGTTAGTTTAAGTTCTAGGCGAGTTCGGCTATATTGAATTGCCCCATGTATTCAACTGTTGTTTAGAGCATAATCTTTTGCGTTATAACCGGGTTCGACTGTGATGTGTAAGGCGGAACTCGAACATTTGTGTCACAGGAGAGCTCTGTCACACATCACGTGTGCTTGCATATACATACACACACAAAAACAGAATACTGCTCAACTGATGAATACGTATTGAAAGACTAGCGCACTCCGCGTCGCAGGAACAGCTAGTTCATTCACACGACAACGGAGTCTTGAGTGTAGATGCTTAAATGAGTTTAATATGTGACGGGAGGAGGAAAGAGTAGGATAGGCATATAGAGTGGGCGATTCCGCTCGTGGTGGCTCTTACCCTAATGCCGCGGCAAAAACGTGCTTTTTGAAAGCTCGTGTACGCATGTGGCGGGACAAGTTGATCAATCGAGAACCAGTCGCCCGGAGCGGTGCAGTTGTCCAGGTTCTTCTGGTTATATATATATATATATATATATATATATATATATATATATACACACGTTTAGGGCCTTACGCAGAGTCTTCTCAAATGGGGAGAGTTGTCAGCCATTTCGACGGCCCGAGGATAAGTGGCACAGAGTGTGAAGCAGTGAACGTGAGCATGCATACAGGTTGTCACGAAATTTGGCCGCACCATCACAGAGTGCAATAACGCTATTTGAAGATTAAGCGTTGTAAAGGTGCCATAAAACATTCGTATGATTGGTTGAATTGACTGGATGATCTTATTTTACGTCCCTAAGCAACCCTTAGACCATCAGATATACGTCGCAAGGGGGAGCTCTAAATAAGACTTGACCGTCTGCGGTTCTTTAGCGCGCACTGAATTACAGGAGAAGACGACGACGAAGTGTCCTGTGTGGAACGCTGCCTTTTCGTCTCTGTGAATTCGAAGCTACTTAGTGGGAGACGCCACTCCCTTAACTACGGCGATGGACGAGGAGTCGCCTGGAGAGGTTCCTGGTCCTTCTACGTCAACAGCGACCGCACCGAGAAAGCGGTCTAGTCGCCCGAGTGACACCTACAGCGAGGACACTGTGATCTACTCAGGGACCAGTGATGAAACCTCGGATGACAGCGACTTCGTGCCCGTAGCGAAGCACAAAGCAAAGAGAAGACTCGTCAGGACGTCTCCTTCCACAAGTAAGGCAACTGTGATCCCGACGCGAAAGCCATCAGACCTCACCATTTTATATGTGCCTGTGGCTGCTAGCGACAATCTAAACCGGATCAACCGCCAAGCCACATCTGTATCGCTCGAGGCACTCGTTCCGGGTCAGATCAAAGATATAAGGATCAACGCCCGTAAGAACATCCTCGCTATAGATGTCACAAACCGCAGCGCGCTAGACATTCTAAGCAACGTTAAGGTGCTGGATAGCATCAACGTACGCTGCTATAAACAAGACCATCATGACTCTACGGCCGGCGTTGTGTATGACGTAGATAATTCCATAAGCGATGCTGACCTGCATATACTCATCAAGCCGGCGACAGAGGGAATTGCCATATTGCAAGCCCGTCGCCTGGGAAACTCGCAGTGTGTCAAGTTAACTTTCAAAGGAGACAGCCTACCGTCCCACGTCAAGGTCGGTCACTTCCGACACATTGTACGGCCTTTTGTGCCAAAGCCGCTTCAGTGCAGGAAATGTCAAAGGATAGGGCACGTTAGTGCGGTTTGCACAAACGCTGCCGTGTGCTCCCGGTGCTCTGGGTCGCACAGCTCCGACGCCTGTCGTGCAGAAAACCAAAAGTGCGCCAATTGTCAGGGCTCTCACGATGCAACTTCGAAGAATTGCCCACATGTGAAAAATGAGGCGAAAGTCTTGAGGCAAATGGTCAGGGATGGTTCCTCGCACAGGGAGGCTGCCGCTAAGGTGCGACGTCGACGTTCACGTCGCCGGAGTTCTAGGAAACCCACTGCTATTGCTAAGGATGCACCGCGTCCACTGACAGTCCAGACACTTCCGCATACAACTAGCAATAGCAGCAACGACGTTCCTCAGCAGAAAGTCTCCAATCTCATTGCCTCAAGCGAGGAGTGGCCGCCATTGCCACGGCTAGATCCACCAGCGGAGCGACAAGATGTAGCACGCTCGCCGAATCATGCTTCACCTTCTGGCAGCAACCAAGACAACGACAAACAAGTTGTCACCATGATAAGGGCCCTTATGAACACGCTACGAGCACTACTGACTGCCATACACACTCCGGCGGCTCGAGGCGCACTTCAAATACTGGATGCCCTGTATCCGGTACTTTCCGGTCTTGAGAAGTACCATGGCTGCTCCTCTACATTCGTTCCTTAAAGAGGTCAAGGAAGCATCTATCTTCCAATGGAATGTCAGAGGCATTAAATCGCGCATTTCGGACCTTCGTCCGTTTGTTTTTAAGAACAAATTTCCAATAATTGTCATTTGTGAACCAAACGTTGAGAGCGCCATCCGCCTATCAGGATATGAAGCTTTCATGTCTGCCACCTGTACCGACCGCAGCAAAGTCATCGTTTATATCAGATGCGATTTCACATATGTTTTACACCCAGTGGCACCTGATGACAACAATCAGTATGTGTGTTTGACTATAAAATGCAAGAACGTCGCACTCACGCTCATAGGTGCCTACATCTCACCTTCGAGTCGATTTGACAGCGCAAGACTAGGTGGAATTTTAACAGCGACATCTGGACCATGGGTTATTACCGGCGACTTCAATGCGCATCATCCGCTATGGGGAAGCTTGAAGATGGACTGTCGAGGAAGACGTGTACTATCCTTCGCGTCGGACCATGAGCTCTGCTGCCTAAATGATGGCAGTCCCACCTTTCTGCGGGGATTGACATACAGCAGCTGCCTGGACTTGACGTTTGTTTCAAGATGCCTCAGTGCCAGTGTGAAATGGTTCACGGACAACGAAACGCGTGGTAGTGACCACGTTCCAACGTATGTTAAAATCGACGGCATACGCAAGTCACACTCTACTACAGTTCTTCATCACATCGACTGGCCTAAATACACGTTGCTCATGGAGAAGAATTGCCAAGAGATCCGGGACTGTCTGCCTGGCAACATCGAGAAGCTAATTAACGCCGCTGCTCAAGAAGCCACAAGATCTTTTAGGCCTATTCCTAAATTCTCTGAATTCGAAGCAGAATTGGAGCGGCTTCGAGCAATCCGCCGTCGCGCGGAAAGAAGGTACAGGCGCACCAAGTCCATCTACGACCTAAGGGAGGCGAGACGCATACAGAAGAAGATCCAGCGTCGGATCAACGCCCTGCAGTCTCTAAGATGGAAAACCTTCTGTGATACCCTTGATCCGCATAAACCCCTGTCACATATATGGAGAACAGTGCGTGGTCTTCGAACATCACCGCAACAACGCCACCCCTTCAAATGCCTGGCTCTCTACCAAGGTCGCAGAGAGCTCGACGTAGCGGACGACTTCTGTGTCAAGGTCGCTGGTCTACCGCCATCGTTCGCTACACATGATCCCCGTGATGTTCCAATCTCGCGGGATTCTCGTATGGACAATCTGTTTTCCATCGAGGAGTTGCAGGCGGCGTTGGCAGCGTGCAGACGTTCCTCATCGCCTGGGCCTGACGGGGTGACATACGCAGCTCTTGGAAACCTCGGTCACACAGCCCGGCATGCACTTCTAGACGTGTACAATAATTCATGGCGTGAAGGAGAAGTTCCAGCTGCATGGAAGTCCAGCCGCCTTGTGCCTTTGCTCAAGCCAGGTAAATCACCCCTAGACGTGGCGTCTTATCGTCCCATTGCTCTGGCCAGTTGTCTAGGAAAGGTGATGGAGAGGATGGTGCTGACGCGTCTAGAGTGGTATCTAGAACATTACAAGTTATATCCTGACGCTATGGCAGGCTTTCGACGCGGACGCTCTTCTATAGACAACGTCATAGATCTTGTCTCGTCTGTTCAGCACGAAAAAAGCCTCAGGAAGCTGTCAGCGGCGATGTTCCTGGATGTTAAAGGCGCATATGACAACGTAACCCATCAAGCCATCCTGGACGCCTTGGGTGATGTCGGCCTAGGCGGCCTTGTTTTTCGGTGGATATCCAGCTTCTTGAAGGACAGGTCATTCTTTGTGCAAACAGAGGACGGTGCGTCATCACAACGCAAAACCTACCGAGGCGTACCACAAGGCGGAGTCTTGAGCCCCACTCTATTTAACCTGGTGCTCATCGACATGGTTCATACCCTTCCGGAATCCGTCCATGTGTCGATCTATGCAGACGATATATGCATTTGGTCATCAGGAGCGACGCGTCCTCAGGTGCGCGCCAGACTTCAAAAAGCGGCCACACTAACATCAGGTTATCTTCGAGCACGAGGTCTGGAGCTGTCCTGCGAGAAGTGCTCTATAGTCGCTTTCACGCGTAAAGCAATGAAACCATACGTTATCAGAATTAATGGACAGCCAATTGCCTACGAGAAGACGCACCGCTTTCTAGGAGTGATAATAGACCGAGACCTTTCCTGGAGTCCTCATATCTCCTACCTAAAAAGGAAATTAGTCATGATAACCCACGTGCTCAGATTTCTTGCGGGAAAGTCATGGGGTGCGTCTGTGAGTGCGATGCTCCAACTCTATAACGCACTGTTCCTCGGTCTCCTGCGCTATAGCTTACCTGTACTGGGTGGGACCGGCAAGACCAACCTCCGTGCCCTCCAATCTGTACAAGCTCAAGCTCTGCGAATTTGCCTTGGTCTTCCTAGATGTGCGTCCACGGCAGCAACAATAGCCATCGCGCATGACCACCCTATCAACACTTATCTTCAAGTCGACACTTTGAGGATGCATATCAGGCACTTCGCCCGACTTCCATCGCATCATCTCGCCTCCCTTCCTGCCGCTCGACCTCGTTCAGCGTTTAGCAAGATTATTGCCGCCAACAATGGAACTTTACCGTCAAACTTCACGCCTGCAGCACGACCATCTCAACCGCTGTGGTGCCTCCATCCACTCCAGGCTGTCCTTGTTATTCCCGGTATCAAAAGGAAAACAGAGATGTCAACTTTTGCCCTCAAACAAACCGTGCTTTCAGTGCTACATGAACAACACAGAGGACGCATCCACGTTTACACTGACGGTTCTGTATCCTCTAATAGTTCAGCTGGAGCAGTGGTGATTCCCACAGAGTGCGTCACCCTCAAGTTCAAGACATCTCACATTACATCATCGACGGCTGCAGAACTCGCAGCTATCCGTGCTGCTCTGGAGTTTATCGTTCAGAAATCATCACATTCATGGTCCATCTTATGTGACTCAAAGGCAGCTCTTCAGTGTCTGATGTCCCCTTTCAACCATGGACCTAATGAGCAACTAGTCGCAGACATCCGACTACTCCACCATCACGCAATCAACAAGGGACACAACATCATCTACCAGTGGATACCGGGTCACTGTGGAATTTCAGGAAATGACAGTGCGGACGACGCTGCCCGGTCGGCTCATGATGGCGCCCAGATTATACCCATACCACTGTCAAGAACAGATGTAGCCACAAGTCTTCGCTCCCTCGCCCGCGAGCTTACACAAAATCTGTGGAACACCAGTGACTTCACGAACGCACGTCTCCACAAATTGGATCCACGTCTGCAACTCCGCCTACCACCAGGGTTGCCACGAGCGGAAGCAACACTTCTGTGCCGCCTGTGGCTCGGCGTGGCGTTCACGAACTCATATTCATTCAGTATCGGAATGGCCGACAGCCCTACTTGTGACACCTGCGGCTGCGAGGAGACGATTGAACACCTCCTTTGTGACTGTCCCCGTTACGCAGTGCGAAGAACAGTGCTTGTGACCGCTCTCGCAAAACTGGACAATCGCCCCTTTACAGAGGAAAAAGCTCTAGGACATTGGTCCAGACGGGCTTCGGCATTCAAGGCCTTAAGGGCTTTGTTGAAGTTTTTAAGGACGTGCGAATTGTGTGACCGCCTTTGAACGTTGTAGAGCGTAGTTTCGCGTTACTCTGTGAATTTCCTTTTTTTTCCTCTTCTTCTTCTTTCTCCTTTTATTCCCTTTACCCCTATCCCCAGCACAGGGTAGCCAGCCGGTACTTACACTGGCTAACCTCCCTGTCTTTTCCCTCCTTTGTCTCCTCCTCCTCCTGAATTACAAATAAATAAGCTGCCGTTTATTGTATTCACTGAAGCCATCGGGACGTGGTTGGCGCGGCTCTGAATCTGGCTTGCGACGTCAGAACGGCACAGTTACTCAGCCAGTGCAAAGATAGTATGCCATGAAGCGGGGCGATAGGCTAGCGGAGCGGGAGAGCACGGTTGAACGCCGCATTCGTTACGTTGCCGTGGCGTTAAACACGCCGAGCGAACGCGTTGGTGACGTGAAACGTACAATCGGTACTCATGCACATCTTGAATTTCGCGGGAAGAGAGTCTGTTGCATTGCGGTACACCTATTCCTTGCGTGGTACCGCTTCGAGTGAGAACCACTGTGAGCGTCTTTCGAGGGTAGCAGGGTATTTGATCACAGCGTCGAGTCTCGCAGCTTCTCAGCTTCTCCATCGTCATTGGTGACGACGACGACGACTTCGTTGAGTTCGGAAGGCTTCTTCCGGAAGCATATGTGGTCCACTAGGGCGCTTGTGAAGCAGTCGCCCAAGCAGTTGTTGGTTGTCCGCGCACGGTCGCTGCACAAAAGAAGCAAGTGAATTCAAGTTAAACGAAAAACCCTGCATTATCTGTCATGATGAACACACACACACACACACACACACACACACACACACACACACACACACACACACACACACACACACACACACACACACACACACACACACACACACACACACACACACACACACACACACACACACACACACACACACACACACACACACACACACACACACACACACACGCACGCACGCACGCACGCACGCACGCACGCACGCACGCACGCACGCGCGCGCACGCACGCACGCACGCACGCACGCACGCAGATAGAGAAATAAAACAAAGAAAAAAGGAGAGGGCAACTGCAAAGCTGCACCTCAGCGTAAAAAAAGACGAAAGTAAGAATTACACTTAAGAATTACAGGGTAATTCTAAAGAAGTTAAATATCTTTATAGAGCGTAGTTGAGTGAGAGAAACTAAAGAAGCCCTGAATGCCTTTCAAAGTTTGTTCTACGCAATCAGATGACTGAGTCTCAAAAAATTGCAGTTGTGCCCTCGAGGTCATGTCTTCTGAAATGCCGAATACGACGGAGCGTCCGAGATACAGCTTAGAGATCAAGTAATCCTCGCACCTGCGAAGTGCTAAAGTATTGCGCTGCTCCTACAATCTTGGAGGTCATGCATTGGAAGACGGTGACCGGGAAGTGATTTAGGCAGAACCATTTTTGTGAGTGAGGTAGCCGCAGTGAGAGTGTGCCACATTCTCACAATTAGCGTCCATGCAATGGCGAAAAGGTGTAGCATCAGTCAGCACTCCTAAAATATAACATTCGCCAAACCACACCTTCTAAATTGTTTAACTGTAACTTATTCACAATTTAGTTGGAATAACTTACCACTCACCAGTCACAAGCGGGACGTAAGACATCATATGCTAACGATATTTCGAATTTCGTCCAAGGTATACGTAATTTTCTTGTTTACGAAGGCTCTGTTCACGCTAAAAGCGACGCTGTTGGACGTTCTGGCATCATAATTGATGAGTTCAGCTAGGCTTAATACATATACTTATCTAGAATTTCTTCTTATGTGGAGGAACATCCTAGGTTTGCGAACGATGGTCCCGGAATTCTCCTGCTTATCTCTCACCTAGTTCCCAATGTCCAACCATCACTCTGGAAACAATCTTTATCTGCCTCTATATAGCGACAATCTTGTGCGTACGCGTGGCCTGCACTCCCGAAGCTACATGCCCCTACTGAGCGAAGTGATACTTCTACAGCAGGGTACACTTCGTCTGTTCCTGATAAATTGGCGGACCAAGATCAACAAATTGTTGTTGTGATCAGCTCTCTGGTCAGTGCTATTCGTGTTCTTCTGGACAAGCTACAGACACCAACAGCTCGAAGTGCATTGCAAGTGCTGGATGCCATCAGTCCGGTTCTGGCGAGCCTTCAGAAGTCCAGTGCTTGAGAACATCTACAGCAGAAACATGGCTCATCGACAACAACGATCGTTCCGGGATGATGTGAGAAGTGCCTCCATATTCCAATGGAATGCGAGAGGCCTGAGGTCCCGTATTTCGGATTTTCGACAGTTCGTATTTGCAAACCATTTTCCTATACTGGTCATCTGTGAACCGAACTTATCAGCCTCCATAAGACTATCGGGATATGAATCTTTTGTTTCCAACACGTGTGTCCGTAGCAGTAAGGTTCTGGTCTACATTCGCAAGGACCTTACGTACTTTTCCCAACAAGTAGCGCCACACGACGGTAACCAATACGTCTGTGTTACTGTGAAAAAGAAGAGGCTGTCTTTTACTCTTATTGGCGTCTACCTTTCCCCAACAAGTCAGTTTGATAGAAAAAGACTGGAATATATTATGGCTGCTACTCCCGGTCCTTGGATAATAACAGGGGACTTCAACGCTCACCACCATATATGGGGAAGCTCCAGGATAAATTCGAGGGGCAGGTCACTAGTATCCTTTGCATCAGGCCACAACCTGTGTCTTGTAAATGACGGAAGCCCGACTTTTCTGCGAGGAACTACGTACAGTAGCTGCCTTGACTTGACTTTGGTGTCACGTTGCCTGACTTTGAGCGTGCAGTGGTTCACTGATATTGAAACCCATGGAAGTGATCATATCCCGACCTATGTGAGAATTGATGGACTAGACGCCACATTACCGGTTGTTTCTCGCCAAATCGACTGGTCAGTCTTTCCAGATCGCGTAGAAGACACATGCAAGACACATATTGCACGCAGGTTAGAAGACACAATTGCGGACGCTATGCAAGATTGTATACGCTACTTCACACATCCATCAAAGCGTACAGAGAATGACATTGAATTGGAAAGGCTTCGTGCACTACGTCGCCGAGCTGAAAGGAGGTACAGGCGCACGAAGTCAATTCTTGATCTCAGAGAAGCTCGGCGCATGCAAAAGAAGATCAAACGCCGCATGGATAAGCTAGCGGATCAAAGATGGAAATGTTTTTGCGACTCACTAGACCCCCGCAAGCCATTGTCCTGTGTATGGCGTACCCTACGGGGTCTTTGCTCAAGTCCCCAGCAACGACACCCATTCAACGCCCTTGCTCTCTATCAAAACCGCTGTGAGATAGACGTCGCAGAGGAATTTTGTGCGAACGTCGCCGGCGGCACAGTTTTAGTCCCTGACATGGCTCTAGGCAACATCCCCGGTCCACGAGATGCAAGTATGGACGCTCCATTCTCTAAGGAAGAGCTAGAAGCTGCTATGGCGCTCTGTAAGTGTTCGTCTTCACCAGGGCCCGATGGCATAACATATACTGCTTTGCGCCACCTAGGCAGAGAAGCACGAAGAGAACTCCTCAGTGTTTTTAATAGTTCATGGCAAGATGGTGTCGTCCCACAGGAATGGAAACGCAGCCGCCTGGTACCGCTTCTAAAAGCAGGAAAATCACCGCTCGAACTGGCATCCTATCGGCCTATAGCTCTTGCCAGCTGCGTCGGGAAACTCATGGAACGTATGATCCTCATGCGTCTCGAATGGTACCTTGAACACCACAAGATTTACCCTGACTCTATGGCGGGATTTCGACGGGGTCGTTCATCGATTGACAATGTCATCGATCTAGTAACATCTGTGGAACAACAAAAATATCGGAAGCGATTATCAGTAGCACTCTTTCTTGACGTGAAAGGCGCTTACGACAACGTTTTCCATCAAACCATTCTAGACGCACTTTTGACAATTGAACTAGGAGGACGAGTATATCGATGGGTCAGTAACTACTTGACGCAAAGGTCCTTGTTCGTAAGAACGGAAGATGGTCCGACTACCGACCACTACACATGCCGAGGCGTTCCCCAAGGCGGTGTCCTAAGCCCTATTCTTTTCAACCTCGCGCTTCTTGGGCTGGCCGAATCCCTGCCGGAAACAGTGAGTGTTTCCATCTACGCCGACGACATCTGTATCTGGACATCAGCGGTCACTCGCCTGCAGGTGCGCGCACGGCTACAGAAAGCAGCAACACAGGCATCTGACTACCTTCACGCACAAGGCCTTACCATCTCAACAGAAAAATGTGGGTTAGTCGCTTTTACGCGAAAAGCGATGACTCCTTATCCGGTATGCATCAATGGTCAGCCTATCTCCTACAAGAGAAATCACCGGTTTTTGGGCGTCATTGTAGACCGAGACCTCACTTGGAGCCCTCATGTTGCCCACTTAAAGAAGAAGCTCACATCTATTGTTCACGTCTTCAAGTTCATCGCCGGCAAAACATGGGGAATCAGTGGGCTCCATGCTACAGTTATATCGAGTGCTGTTCATCGGATTCCTACGCTACAGTTCTCCCGTACTTGCTAAAACATGCAAGTCAAATCTTCGAGAACTTCAGAGCGTGCAGGCGCAGGCACTACGTGTTTGCCTAGGCCTTCCGCGCAGCGCCTCAACAGCTGGAACCATTGTAATGGCTCAAGACCATCCGATCACGACTTACATTAGTACTGAAACGCTTAGAGCCCATGTTCGTCATGTTTCACGGATGCAGTCAAGCTCTCTTGCGTGCCTGCCGGAACGACGACCACAGGCGTCCTTCTCCAACAAGGTCAGCATCCATCGTGCCTCCTTACCATCGGGTTTCACACCCTCTGCACGTTCAACCTCAGCTTTGTGGTGTTTACAACAACCTCAAGTGCGTCTTACGGTTCCAGGAATAAGAAAGAAGGCCGACCTGCCTACCTTGGCCTTGAAGCAAGCAACTCTGGATTGTTTGCAGACTTTCTACTTTGATCGAATACATATATATACGGATGGCTCTTGCACTCAGACCAGCTCCACCAGTGCAGTGGTTATACCATCACGATCACTAAGCATACGATACAAGATTTCTCATTTGACAACATCGACTGGTTCGGAGCTTGTTGCCCTCCGAGGTGCCGTTGATTATATTAATAACCAACCGGCTAATCGGTGGGCTATATTCTGCGATTCCAAGGCGGCCTTACAATGTCTTCTGGCATCTCTTCGTCGCGGGTCATGTGAACAACTCGTGTCGGAGATACGAGAAATGCACCATCTCCTGATCGCGAAAGGACACGACGTCGTGTTTCAGTGGCTGCCTGGTCATTGCGGTATCTCCGGCAACGACCTCGCTGACGAAGCTGCTAGAAAAGCACACGAGGGAGCAACCCTTGTTTCAATACCTTTATCGCGGACCGACGCAGCCCAACACTTAGGCAAGTTAGCGCACTCTTTGACATTGGAGAAGTGGCACACATCTGAATTCACTCACCATCGCTTGCATTCCCTCGATCCCTCTATGCAACTGCGGCTGTTACCAGGTCTTCGGCGAAATGAGGAAACAGTGCTGTGCCGCTTACGTTTGGGAGTCGCATTCACAAATGCTTATGCATTTCTGATTGGAATGGCTGATAGCGCCGAGTGCAATGCCTGCGGTGTAGAGGAAACCATAGAACACCTACTGTGCTACTGCCCATCTTATGAATACGAAAGGCAAGACCTCTGCACGGCTCTCAATCAGCTAGATGGGAAGCCGTTCACCTTGAAGAAGATCCTGGGACCATGGCCTCGCATATCGCAGCTACAAAAGGCCACAAAAGCGCTGCTGCGATATTTGAAAGCGACCGGATTGAGTGAGCGCCTGTGATTTGGACTGAGTGACCGACTGATATCTCCAGTGGACTTTCTCTTCTTTTCATCTTTCCGTCCCCCTTTCCCTTTCCCCAGTGTAGGGTAGCCAACCGGGCTCAGTCCTGGTTAACCTCCCTGCCTTTCTTTTATCATTTTCTCTCTCTCTCTTGTGCGAAAAGCGTATATGTGGGGACACCTGGCCCTTCTATTTCTCTTTACATGTCGTCTCGCACCTTCCGAAATTTCGTGTCGCTAGTACCCGCTCGGCCATGAGTACTATCTGCAAAAGTACGTTATATATTGCTTGTTTGACGGTCTGTGAGAATACTTCTAAGGCTTCCACCACTTCTACGTTACTATATATGCGATTAAGGCCAACAAAAGCACACATGGCGTCCAGGAAAACTGGAACTATCGGCTGCTAATGAGGCTAATGTCGACACCCGCTGGTAGCGTTTACATAGGAAACAAGCACGTTGCGGCGCCTGTAATGCTCAGGTGTGAAACAAACTGCCGACAGTGCTTGCCACATCCACTATTCGCCATAACTTTAAGGTACGGCTTGTTGCTGTACCATTCTACTGGTTCAAACAGAAGGCGATATACTTACAGCAGCCACTCGACGGTGAACAGAAGACTGACGTCACTGACCGGTGCGCCAATAACTGACAGCGTCATCACCATGAGGAAGAGCGCCGCGCTGGGAACCGACGTCGCCGCCACGCTCACAGCTGTGGCCGTGATCCTGCGTCATGGGTCGAGACGGCGGCACAACTTGAGCACGAGCTCCGGGAAATAAACTACAGTGTTAAGCATGAACTCAGGCTAGTTGGTCTGTAATACTGAGATCCTGAGTAGCGCTAAACAGACAACGGCGGATTCAAGAACGACAACACACGGTGCAGTGTGTTATTATGCCTCCCTGTCCTTGTCTTTCTAGCGATACCTTAGGAATCTCGGTTTGAACGACGAGAAATGGAAGTGAAACTGTTTGCGGTGAACGAACCTAACCATCCGCCTAGCGTGAATGAAAGCATTTAGTTTAAATACTGTATACATGTACGTTCGCGCAGTTGAGCAGTTCCTATACAAATACATGGGGACGGCGAAATTGTGTTTCTTGGCAAGAAATGCAGCGAATATTATCAGGCTTGTTGCATTAAAATGAAGAAGTAAATATCTAGTGACCGTTGGAAGCATATCTTTTATTAAGCATTAACCTTCCTTAAAAAATGGAAAATGGCAAAGTTAAGAAAAAATAACTTGAGCATAAATTTAAAACTTTGTAACGCAGCAATATATATATATATATATATATATATATATATATATATATATATATATATATATATATATATATGTAACGCAGTTATGCGAACTGCACGTAATAATAAATCTAAAGTGAGCAAAATTGGTTTATCACACACTGCTCTGAAGTGTGCCGTTATGTAGCGACTAGAACTTTCGCAACTCCCTCATAAATGATGTAGCAATCTTACGTGAGCTGAAAATTAATATGCCAACCTTTTACGCTTCAGATGCTCTAATAGATGCTATCTACAGAACTGCAATATGCATTTTCGGTGCAAATTTAGTCACGGATTTGTAAAGCTTTCGGAACTTACTAATTTTCGAAAATGTTTGTAAATGATTTGAGGTCATATGTCAAAATTATGCTTGTTGGAATTATTAGGATATAACTCTTTCTCTAAAATGCAGCGAATCTCATTCAGATTGGTTGACCGGTTGTCTCGTAAACGTATTTATGCATTTTACAAGTATTTGGATAGGGAAATCCTAGTTGGCCCTGAGCTAAAGCTTCCTCTTAAAAGCGCTGACTGAGCTGGACGCTGCTATTTACATGTTATGTCGCCGAATAATTTTGAAGTCTGTACTTCGTAAACCGTTTCTTGATTGATTTTGTTTCTCTGATGAAACTGGAATTGTTGGCGAAAAACATTCGCTCCATGACGACAAAACAATGAGCTTTAGTAACATGTATATTATTACCCAGAAATAGCGTCGAAAATTTACTTTTTGGTGACAATAGTCGCTTAAGACTGTAGTTTGAGCTTGCTTAACATGGATTGTTTGCCTACTGAAATTTGGTTTGATTGCATAGTATTCTATTGTCTTTTTTATGTGCCTCATTTCCATACAGGATACCTTATAATACCCGGTGTCGGTTACTTACTACTCAATGAAATTTTCTGTAGTTGCAACCAATGTACACGTCGGCGTATAGCAACCATATGCAACCGTCACAAATGCTGACCATGACTTCAAATGAATGAGTGAGCAAGCTCGTCATTACGGAATGTAGTTATGGTCCATCGTTAAGTAACGACGCACAGACTCTATACAAAATCCTCAGTACTCTTATGTCACAAACTTTCCAATGAGAGCAGCTTGGGCGTCGCCGTGATGCCCTCAGCCTGGATTGTTATGAGCATGAGTGAGCCATGGTTCGGAAGTGTTAGAAGAGCAGTGGTACTACGCTTTCCTCACATCCTAATGACAGCGTACATGTATCAAATTTACCTGCCAGGTAATTTTTTTTTTCATTCTATGTCACAGCAGCGGCCCAACGCAAACCGTTTGGGTTAGAACATAATCCCCCAGATTTAACTTGCCATAGCTTCTCCCGTTTTGTTGTTGGCTTGAACAGAAAACGATGAACGTTTTCCACTAAAAGGTTCCTGCGTTTGTCGTCGCTCGCGTGCGAACTCACAGGACCGCGAAGTAGTCTCCCGAAGAGATGTCGATGGCGTTGAGCTGCGCGATGAAGATGCTGCAGACTGTGATGAAGAGTGCGGTGCCGTTCATGTTGACCGTGACGCCGACGGGCACCACGAACCTCGTGACGCGCTTGTCCAGCCCGCAGTTATCCTCCAGGCACTTGAGCGTCAATGGCATCACGGGTGCACTGCGCATGCGCGAGGAACGAAGTCATACTGAACCACATTTCCGATGTCAGTTAGCCCTGCGAATTGCAAGGAGGTAAGAATTTGAAGTAGCTCCGCAGAAGCCAGATGGAAGACGACGCGTGCTACTGCATGGTAGTGGCAACGCCCTGTCGGGCATTCTTTCTCATCTGGACGCGCACTAAAAAAAGAAAGCACATTTTGCAACACGCAGGGGCAGGAGTGCTAGGTTGAAAAGCAGAGGCGACAGGACAGACCCCTGTGGGGTACCCCTGTCTCCGAGCTCCACAGGCTCTGACCGTTCATTTACTATCCGGATAGTTGCTGCTCTATTGGTTAGGAAATCTTTGATATAACCGTAGGTCTTGCGGCCACACCCCGACCCAGCTCGCGCTGGCGGCTAGGGGCCAGGAACTGCTGGACACATATGGGACCTGAGAATAAGGTTCCACCCCATCTGGTGCCAGCGCGCACCACCCGTCACTGAGGGCTCAGCACAAAAGTTTATTCTCTCTCTCTCTCTTGCAACACGCTTGGTTGTGCACGCGATATTTATTGCGCACACCATGTCTGACTCTCTCGATATGTATTCCAAGCAAATCGCGCACAATGCAGTGGTTTTCTTTTAGATGTACGACACTCTCTGGCCGCATTGACTTCAGTCGCCGCATAGCTCATCTAGCCATAATATCCGAGAGACTTGTTGATACCATGCGCAACTCATTTCTCTCAACTGCCCTTAGAGATTCATTGAACTAAGCTACAACCCTGCCAAGTAAATTATTGTGCAACTAAGCAAGCAGGTTAACCGAACGAATTGACGAGCTCGTTTGCCTGTCGTTTGTCCTTGCGGCCGTCTTGTGTCTTAAAAGGAAGGACAATCGCGCTGTCCTCCAGCCGTCCGTATAATAAGAAAGAGGCGGAGAATGGGTCTAATTAGCTCGTACGCGATCTTTCGTACAAGAGCACCTTTACTGGAGCCGGTCTTAAGTGCGACAATGTTGACAATATTCAACGTGAGCCCGAGAGAATGGCAAAGCCGTAGGCCTGTATATAGGCCTACGGCTTTGCAGATGTGGACAGCAAGTTAGCAAGTGATTCAAAAGGGCGACTAAAGGGAGCAGCAGTGATAGCTAATAAAGGTGCTCATCTTGGCGCGTGATTCGTGTTCACGTACCTGGCGGCCGTGACGAAGGCACACAGACCCACGTACGCAAGCTCGCCGAGAAACTTGAACGGGTTCTTCCGCGTCACAGCGAAATACAGCAGGCACTCGACCACGAAGAGCTCGACGGCGAGGCCTGATAGCACGGTGGCGACGAGCAGCGCCATCTGGTGGAACAACGCCACGATGCTGCCCACAGAGAGGATGCGCGCGCACAGCAGGCTCATCACTCCCACCGGTGTCATCCTGCGGGGAAAGATTGGCGCAGTGGTGTTACGGCGAATAACGCATGAATTGAATTATTTCGATTGTCCGTACTCCCATAGCTAGCGAATCAGCGAAATCATTGCAGTTCAGATGAAGTGGTCAGCAATGGTACCCAAAAAGCGCCGTAACATGTCCTTGGGTTTTTTTCGTTGCTTTCATCGTTGTATAGTTACAACGCGCGTTACACCATATAGCCAGTTTCGCTCGAAGGCAATACTTTGAAAGCTGTAGCAAGATTTAGCGTTGCGCAAGAACCGCACGCACGGTGTTCTATCGATACGCGGAGGTGAGATGGCGTGACGCAGCACGCAAGACAACTGCTGCTGCGCTGCAGGAACATCGCCCTGGCAACATACCAGGCATCTCAGAAGGCTGGCGCTACGAGGAACGCTGGGGGGAGGGGGGGGGGAAGGTACCACGGCTCTGTAATGACTATAGCGCTGGAGGCTACACGAGGGACACTGTAGCACACTGTAAAATTTCTCGCTAGCAGTCTCTGGAGTCGTGCCTCTGAGGTACGAAAAAGGCTACGCGGTATGTGGGACAGAGTAGAATATTTTTTGTCTTACGACAGCTCTGTGAACTTCCAGCATTGATGAAATTGACCTACACGATATTGTATCTGCGAGTCTGTGTAGTATGCTGACTGTAGGGCTTACTTGGTCGTCAAGCAATTTTGTATGCGGGGCCCGCGATAATTGTTTATCTAGTGTTACGCCAAGAAAGCGCTTTACAATGTTTAAATGCCCTTCTTCCAAGGGAAGGTGGAAGCTGTTTACTTAACGCTTGTGAAAGGCGAAACTGCAGCTTTCGCATGGGACAAGGACATTTTCCTTTCATTCACCAAGTTCTTAATATTGTGTATACGTTATTGAAAACCTTTTGGAGGTCACTTACATTTGAGCCAGAGGCCCAAATGCAGACGTCATCAGCCTGACGAGAAGAGTGCAACACAGATGGTAATCATCGAGGTGAATCTGACATCACGCGGTTAAATAGAAAAGGGCTTAGTGTGTTATAACCGTATTTAGTGTGATTGAAGCGAAATTTCAATAACAGAAAAATATAATTGACCCACATGGCTTTCTTTGTAAGAACTAAATACTGCCAAGGACTGCGATTCTCAAGACTTGTATCCGTGAGTGAGCAAAGGAGGAACGATGGCATAACTGAAAACGTATTGCACGTTCGTGTTACGGGCGATCTTACGGACGGATAAAATCATATAAAAATTTAGTTGGCGCTATAAGACGAAATAACGTGCTGCTTTATTTGTGTGACTCACCACATGACAAGGAAGACAAGCTTCATAATGACGATGTCCAGTGCCGCGAAGAACTGCTTCAGGATTTCAACTGGCTGGCCAAGTGTGCCTAATGCGCTTCCGAAGACAACGCAGAATACGATCAAGCCTGCAAAATAGAGATAACGGTTACCTCTCTCGAAGAATGGCGTTCCTAAAATTAGGTAGAGCAGAAAAATACCCGCAGAATCGTGCAGGTAAGGATTTAAGCGACGGCTTTGTATTTAAGCCACCTGCTTACGTGCAGTGGTATGTGGATTGAAAGGAAAAAAAAGAAAGATGTTTTTTTTTTGGACTTAATGAAACAAAAGTACTCATTGTGACAACAGTAATGCCATCACCCAAGTCGCTATAAAATGAATAAGACAAACACTCACACAACATAGACAAAGCGTATGATCGAGTGAGCTAACTGGAAAACGGATAATGCGAGTCAATTAGTATACAGTAAAATTGAAAGACGTTTTCGTTAACAGTTTATATAAAGTGGGACCCACCTGAGGAGGGACGATAGAGGAAACGGCCAACGTGTGCCATTCATATATCGCCTTCCTCTCCCTTACTCATGCCCTACCTAGACTGCCTGACGCATAACCCGCTTAAATTTATTTACCAACAGTTACTGCCATTCACGCATTCTTATGAAGAATGAAAAACACGTTCTCATTGAAGTGCGTTCATGTGACCAAACAGCGCAGACTTCACACGAATACCGTGAACAACGGGAATAGAAATGCTAGCTTGCTGCTCCCTACTGAGGTAAATAATAGGAAGAGTTAAAGAAAGAAAAAAGAAAAATAAGTGTGCACGTAAATGCTGCGACGCAAGCGACAACATTTGAATTCTGCCGCTACGTCCGCATATCCCTGAGAAGGGTGGCAACACGTTTATAGCCCATCCATTGACGAAGGCCTAGACCAGTGCCCCATGATTTTTCTCTTCATTAAGGGAATATTTTATAGGCTGTCAAACTTTGTCAAAGGGCCTTTTCTATGCACACTGTAGCAAGGAAAGTCACAGTTGAGATGCGTGATTGTCTGCATCGGTCATACATAGAAAACAGTTAGCGCTACTACGAGCTTTAACAACGCGACATGCTTGCTCACCCAAGGAGTTGGTCCCAGATCTTCGTGACCAGCTCCTTTTCGAGATTTCTCTTGCTGCTTCTCCTCTAATTGAAATATTTCTCTTCTCGTACGAAGTGTAACCCTGGGGCGAAAAGAAGCGACAAACGAATAAATGGTCGCGAAGTAGTGCTTTCAGAAGTTGTCATGCTGAGCTGGCATGATTTCACGTCCATATTTTTCAGACGATGTTGTAATAGCGTTTTAATTTTCTGTTCACACCTCACATAACGCTAAGAAAACTACACTGAGTCCAAGTTTCTGACGTCACAAGTGCAAATGTTGCCTTACCAATACATATATTATAAACTAATTGTCCTCCTAGCGGATTAATCAGATCGCCTCGCAGTATATATTGTGACAAATATCGTAGTTACTGCCATTAAGCACAATTTTAACTTTTGGGGCATGACCAAATTATATTACGTTGGCAGTGTCTTCACAAGAAAAGTGTTTACACTAAAGACAGCATGCTTTAAGTCATGAAAATTTACTTAAAGGACTTTGCAGAGGGAAAGGGCAAGTCAAGATAATACACCACTTATCGCCGAACATGAATAATGTAGCAAGAGCGTTGTGCCAACAAAAAGAAAGAATGAGAAAGATGCACTGTTGCTTGCTCAGAGATTATAGCCGCTCACACTCAAGCAACTTGATTGAGAGGAACATAGTAAACAAGATCAGCATGCTCACGCTGATGTTATGGCAATCTTAGAATAATAAATTGCACGCGATTTAAACGACTAATAAACACGTTTGTTCGAATTGATGATACTAAATACTCTGAAGTTATTCGACAAAAAATTATGGAAATTTTGAGAATTTTTTACTAAAACGTAAGCATTCTTTGGATCTGCTGTTACTTGGCTTTTACTTTTGTTTCCCAAATTTACGTTGGCCCACCCCCAAATTTAAGTTTGTAGACCTCCAAATTTCAAGTTGTCTACCCCAAAATTGAGGTCTTCCCTCCTCCAAATTTCAAGTTGGTCCACCTCCAAATTTCAAGCTGGGCTACCCCCAAAGTTCACGTTGACCCACCCCCAAACTTCATTTGGCCCACCCCTACCATAGGCTTTCACATGCATTTTCTATGGAGTCCTGTATATCCCTATGGGTAAGGTGTCACGCTTCTCGCGTTACGGAAATGATTTTGTAAACAAAATTGTCGGGGTACTCGACCGAGAATACTTACGCATTGAACTATTTTATTATAGCGCAGCTCTCAGGTGCCTCATCCTGAGGCGAGTGTCGGTGTCGGCGGTGTAACAGAGCGAACGAGCGCAGCAAAAGATGAAAGAGCGAACGCGGAGCGGGATATGAAAGGCGCAAGCCGCGAAGGGCTATCGTATTATCGGTTTCGTACTATCGTCTGCTTGCGTCAGCTCTCTCTCGCGCTTGGTTGGTTTGCTTGGTTTAGTCTCGTTGGCACTTGTTTTGACAATCATATCTTGCGATGGCTTTGTAATCTGATCGTATGCGCGACGCGATTTGTGTAGTTCTTTCCAGAAGCTACGTGGCACCAGTGATTACACTGGGACCTTCAACGAGTCATGTATAAAAGCCGACGCGCTTGACCCGCAGGTAAGATTTTCGGCGATTGCCGAATCTGCTATATGTCTCTCTCAATTTCTTTGCTTCAGTACATCGCGAAATGAAAACGCGTATAGAGCTGCGCTCAAATTTAGCATTAGCGAGGATCGTAATCGTCGGTGATTTTTTTTTCTAAAATGTAAATTTTTTTTGGTTGCAATCGCTCCTTATCGCTAATGAATCTACCCATAATCTACGTTTACACTACTATGAAGAATACATGTCTTCGCAAATTACGGATCTTTTTTTTACACTTTTCGGGTGAAATTTTTTTTCTGGGATACTCGCCAAAGAACGCTTACGCAATAATAAGCATTGCGTAAGTATAGCTATGAGCAGCGATAATTGACAAGTAGAGCTGATGGCGGCCGTAAATACCAAAAGACACATGACTGTCAGCATTGGTACATAGTACTCGCTTAGACAATAGTATCAGAACAATACATGACTGTGCGTTCTGCACGGTGTGAAAGTCCGAAGTATGTGCGTGCCTTTTTAAAGGTGGCTTTGAATCCTTTATGTTGATACGTAATACTATACTAAGCTTGTAGCAGCTTTGAAACGATACAGATGCAGTGCCTTGGAGGTAAAAGAAAAGTCATTATTGCTTTGAGGAAACCGCGAAGTTTTACGGCAAAGGCTAGGTATCTCTATCTGTAACCATTCGGAATATGCACCTTTGTAAAGCCAGCACTACTTAAAATGAACTTCCTCAAAACTTCAAAACTTTTAGATGGCTTTTAACAGTACGAGAGAAATAAGTATCAGCGATTCAATTTTTTCGAGAACACTACATGGCAGCTGAATAAGAAAAGATGGAGCTAACATATTTTTGGGATTCGAGAATCGCATCGCCCCTAATTAGGTACTCTTATGCAACGTTTGTGCTTGGTTAAATGCGTCCAATAATGGTAACCTTCAAAATTCCCACGTATCAGTGTAAAAATGATAAACCTCGCATTCATATTGGGTCATGCTGTCTGACGTAGTATTTTCTTTTTACTAATGGGGAAAAGACCATACACATAATGTTATTGCGTATATGCTTGCGATGAACACCATGGGTAAGCCCCTTGCAGAAGGCTTAGCGAAATTAGGTATTCAGGGCGCGATTAGATTAGGTAGATAAATCATCAAATAATCACCTGCTCAACGCAAGCCTCTACGAGGTTTTCGGGAAACGCATTTCTGAAAAAAGGCAGCAGCAAGAAGCCAATGTTAGTCAGCACGCTCAAGCCAATAAAAAAAAAGTCAAACGAAATAGCATTGCCTGCGTAGCACTTGCGCTACATGAACATTCAGGAAGACAGGGGTGACAACGGGGAGTAAGTGAAAAAAAAAAGAAACTCAGTAAAGAAAGGTTTTTGACAATCAAAAAACGCTGCGCTAACCATTACTACCAGCTTTAATTTAAGCACCACTTCTACGACAAGGCAAACTGACGAGCAAGTTGTAATTTTGCCAATCATTTCCTGAAAGGGGAAATGAGTGGCAATGTTTATTGATGTGCTAAAGAAGAAAACTGTCCACTTTTTTTGTAAAACAGGATGAAAGTTTTACAGTCTGGTTCCCGAGTTTACAGCAACACGACACCAAATAAATAGGGCGAAACAATGTAGTTATAAAGATGTGCGCTCCTCTCAGCATGCTTCTGATTGCGCACTTGGAACTGAGCGACAGAAGTTTGCTTCAAGATGCGCTGTGAATCCAGTTTTGTGTTATAAGTGCCAAAGTGAGGACGAGCTCAGAGCAAAGATCTGAGCATGCGCTAGACCCATACGACTCGATCACCTTGAAGAATATGATGTTATCCTTCGTAGAGGTTGGACAGATACAATGGTATTACGCTTAACATTGCCAGAAAAAGAAACGAGAAAACAAGAACGAAACGAAACAATACTGAATATATAATGCTATCGAAGTTCTTCCCAGACGCTGTGGACCCACGTGAGCTCAGTCGAGAAGAACCAAGTGTGGAACTCCGGCACATACTTCGGCAGGAGGAACACGTTGAGAAAATAATGGCTATAGGATACGCATAAGAGACTGCTGCTTCAGAAATCGAAACACTAAATTCGGTTGGCTTGTTCCAACGGCTGTAGTCATGAAAAAGACATCCCACATTTTTTGCAGTCTCCACGTGACTTAGACTTATATGCAAAAAAGAGGTGAAACCTGCAGAAAGGACACAAGAGTAGAGAAGTGGAGAAGTGTTGTCCACTTCTCTACCTTCTGAAGGGGGTAGGGACGTCGTTAATCCGCTCTCTTTCCTGAGTTGGCGATCACAACACTGACAGTGCGTGTACCGGCACATGCGAGTGCAACGCCAATATACGACGATGTCAACGTCGGCTGAAGAAAAAAGAAACGCAAATTCGAACCCGAATATAAAGAACCCGGAAAAAGCGAGTTATTCTTTATATCGAAAACGGTATAATTACTGACCGATACTCGAACAAAACCACTCTCTCATAATGAACTGGAGGGCCAGTGTGCTCAATACGTGCTGAATAAAAGTGTTTTTCCGAGCGTGAAAGATGCCCGCAAATGCACGCAAAATTGCCGCGCGACTGGCCGCTTGAGGCACTGCACGTATTCGCGGGCTTCCTTCACACTCAGAAAAAAAAACAACAACATTTATGTAGCTCGTACTGGGCAACAGAAAGCTATATCGGGAGTTTTTCATGTCGCTCTACAATTTTCTCATTTACACTTTTTATCTAATTTTAATATTTGAGAAGTTGTTTAATTATTTAAGACTAACTATCTAATTAGCGGATTGAAAAAGAAAGTAATTTGAGTATCTGCAAGCGACGGCAAACAGCATTACCTCGATTCTGTCCAGCTACGTGGCATTCGCATATATCTTGAAGAGTGGCTAAAGTTAGCTGTTACACCCTGTATATATATATATATATATATATATATATATATACTGAGCTCGTACATTAAAGAGATACCAACACGTTATGCAAGTTCACTTGGATGGTTTTTCAACGTTGAAATGCGGCTCAAAATATGGCAGCCAACTTCAATAAACAGCGGGACATCTAAAGCAAACTAAAAAAATCAACAACTGAATAGCGGCGAAAAATAAAAACAGATAAGGAATCCAACAAGAAACTGCCAGTAGTAATATGTAGGCACTCGCCTGACGAGGTCCAGAAAGGTGTCGAGCAGGTGTGCACTGCCCTTGACTTCGTCCTCGGCGTCGAGCTCGGACTTGAGCTCGGGGCTTCCGGGGTGGATAATGGTGACGAAAGACAGCCCGATGAGCGCCGACATGAAGCTGGTGCCGATGAAGATGGCGAAGGTCAGCAGGGCCATCTTGCCTTTCGCCTTGCCGCTCAGGTTAGCGCTGCCTGTTGAAGAAGAGATGAAACACTAGACGCAGCGATCGCATTTGAAAAGAAAAAGAAAAGTGGAAATAAATTATGATGGCGGTGGAGACTAGGGAAATGTGGTTCAGTTTGTTCCCTTTACCACCTCGTGGGTGCACCACTGTCAACTGCGGTCGCTTTCCCCTCATGCCGCCCTAGTTCCGCACAGAGTGTTCTCATTTCTCTATACTACAGTGATCGGAAGCGTTCGTATCTCTAAGCACTAGCTGTGCAAGCCTACGTGTTATCCCCCAACCTGCGTTTTCTAGTCTCCTTGCTATTTCTTTTGTTCTATGCGTATACTCTTTCTATACACAGTAAGCACGGTAGCCACTACCAGGGTCACAAGTTCTAGTTCCCCATGCGCAAAATGTCGCCTGTAAATGAGGTACGCGGCTTCGACTGAAAGGCGTGCGCAAAGAGGTGACCAAAGCCGGTGTCGCCCACACACAACTTAATCGACAGGACTGTGGAAATGCAAGGGAAGTAATATGGCGAGAACAAACACACAAACTAATGAAATGGCTGCAAGCACGCACCAGAAGTAAAATTATCGTATTATGAAAAATAATTGACGAATGGCTCATTGTGCATTTATGGAATACGCGTTTTTACAAATATGCAAATTGTAGAGCATGGCGTCGCCAAACTGTGGTGCGAGGGTCACACGTGGCTCTCCTTGGGTCTACACTTGCGGCGCGTTACCGGCTTTAAGTTCACGCAGTCATTGTCCGTTACTATGTAAATATACGCTGTTTGCGCTAGCTTCTGCTGAACTAGGTCGTTTTTCACTAACTTAACGCGTCTGCCATTCATAAAGAAGTAGATCAGACTGCTTGGGAACTATTCTTAAAGAACAATTTTGACCACGAGTTTGTGTTTAGGAATCAGTGAGTATGACGTTCATTCAGGGAATGGGTTGATCTAGCGCTTCTGAACAAGCAAGCTTCGCCATCGGCCCGAGCACTAACTTCATTTCAGTAAATTCCGGTCACCTGTGATGATGCTGGCGATCATCATGGGTAGTACGAGCATGCGCAGGCATCGCATGAACACTTCGCCAGGCATGCCGAGCAGCATGATGGTGGACTCGCTGGGGCTCGCCTGGCGCAGTCCGAGGCCGAGAACGACTCCGGCCACGACGCCGCCTAGCGTGAAGAGCAGGAAGAAGTTGTCCTTGGCGAACTTGCGCAGCTTCGCCCTCAGAGACAGGGCTCGCACCTCCATGGTGGCCATCCTGCTTTCCTCGAGTTTCATCTTTCCGTTCTGCAGAAGAGAAAGAGATAGAGAAAACAGTGCGAATTTCATTAAATAAAGCCTAGTCGAATTTAATAGGACTGGAAGATTTTCAAGTTTTTCGTAACACCGGAAATTCGACTGGGCACGAGATAGTTCTCTGCAAACAACCGGCAAAGAGGTCGCTCGAAAGTCAAGGGCCACTAGAACTGTAGGCAAAATGACACACCATCTGTTTGCTGCCAGATTGCCGAAAGAGTGACGGAAGTGCTTGAGATTGCGTTCCAGCCAGTCGTAGCCACAGCACGTAACGGAACTTTTGCGTGCTAACATATCGCATGTCATCGAAAAAGCGATTAAGACGATTTTTTAAAACTAAAGTTTTAAGTCAGTGCTACGAGGTATGCGTTCCCTGTAAGACAACCACCATATCTTGTAACTGCTGAGAAGCTGGTTGTTACTATCCGCCATTTCACATGCAGACACGTTGATCGCAGGCGTATCTTGCTGAAGACACCGACCATCTATTACAGACCTCTGTCGTTGGAAATATGTGGCTCAATCTTCAGTCGTTGCGCCAATGTTTTTTACAGCGACGCTGTATATGGCTAGCCGATTCGTCCGTCCATCTGTCCCCTGTACGCCGGAAACTCCTCCGGTGCAATCCTATGCACATGCGCGAAAAAAGAGAGGCGTGAGATTGGCTGCGCCAGTAGTGACGTCGTCAGGATTAACGCAGTGATAAACACCGGTGCCGCACGTTTCAGCTTCGCTGGTTAACTATCTGTACGGAGTGCTTAAACGGTGATTTTTTGTGTTTCTTTTGTTGTTATTTAACGTCTTTGCGTGGGCTTGCATTGCTTGCAACTATAGTCACATATGTCATCCACGGACTAAAACATCCGCTTTCGTCGTTTAGCAGAGTCTGCGACTCACTATAGCCACGCTGTTTCCGCCAAACACTTTCGGGCTCTGAAGATTAACTCGCCCCCTTAGGTGTCGGCTTAGTAATCAAGACTGTGCATATTCTTGCTCCAAGTTCACAACTTGGGCCGACAGATGTAAAGTCCAACACGATTCAGCAGACAGTCATTCAATAATATATATAAAGATGAGGCAGGAATGGAAGAATGAAATGAATAATATGGTCAACAATGAAATGGGTTTGATTCAAGAATGAATTGCTCTATGGCGATACACACATTCCTATGCGAATGTCCAAGCACAGAATCTCCTAAAGACAGCAGCACCAGTGAGTTCAATGGCAGGCCGTGCTCTCGCATTGTAATCTGCAATCTCCTTTTCATCAGGGAGGAGAAACGCCGGCATTCCAGTGAGAAATGTTCAATCGTTTCTAATGCGACGCAGAAATGACACAAAGTGGAAATAGCCAGACCAGATCGGTGCATGCATAAATTGAGGTGTCGAACTGGACATCGCATTCTCGTTAATGTCATTTCTGTCAGTCTAGTTTAAAAAAAGATCCTGCTACAAGAAAATTGTAAGTGGCGCAGCTCCGTGGATGATGTTAGATTTGATTTTGATGTCAAAAGGGTGTATTTTCTAAGCCTGACAGACGGGATAAAAGCAAGGAGCTTAAAGAAAGCTACTCGAGTAGAAACGATGTCCCGAAGGTGAAGCCGCACTGGAGGGGCATGATAAAAGTGTAAACAAACGATAAAAATGGTGAAGAAGCGCTTTTAGCACAATTCCCAGGAGTCAATCAACCACCTTGGTTAATCATGGCGTTTTTTTACCGGACAGGAGCTTATCTATGTGTATCTCTATTACTGGTTTTAGTATGAAATCTCAATACCCTGGCATATTGTATTAGGAAGAACGTCATCAATATTCATAAGAAGTTGTTTTTTCGTTGAGTACAACCAACTTTTATTCTCCAATTAGCCGAGCATTAGAATAACAGAGTGAACTCAGTTGATCTGTAAGCGGAGATCACCCGACAAGGCTCTATTTCAGGTGAAGGAAGGGTCAGCATTGGCTTCAACTTTCGTTGTAAGAAGCTAGGGGAGCTTGCACTCCAGCAGTTTTATTGCGATAGCCACTATATTTACACTCCAGGCGCATTTCTGCCGTCGGCGTCACTGTAGCCGTCGCCGTCGACGTGAGGTTTCGTATGAGTGAAAGCATGTGAGGGTGCGCCGGCGAATGCGGTTCAATCTCGCGTGCGCGAGAGAGGAACGCGGCCCGTATGCGTGCCCTCTCCTGTCGCGCGCGAGGCAGGGGGTCAGGCGAGGGAGGAGCGGCGTTCATCTTCGGCGGTTGCTAAGGTGCCTCGATGTTCTCCTCACCCACCGCTCCGTAGAGAGTGGAGACAACCGCGGGGTCTACTACGGCGTTGGCCACGCGAATCGCGGATGCCGTAGTAGACGCCTTTGACGATGTAGGGACGCATTGCCGGCGCTCTTGCTTGAAAGCGATCTGCGACGTGGCCAAAGTGCGCTCCCGCGCGGGCTTCATCTTCAAAGCGATCTGCGATGTTTGCAGTGTGCGCGAAGTTCCGGTAGCTTCGTATGCGCTGTGCTTTCGACGTTTCGTACGCGTTGAATGACAGATGCATGGAGGTCAGTTGGCTAGCGGGTGCTGTCGTGTTTCATAACTACAGCGTTTTCACAGACAGTTTCCGCTGTCATTGAGCGATGTGTGTTCATGTTTACCTGCGCGTGCGTGACACCATGCTGGTTAAATTATTTAAAACACGTTGATGGGCTAGTTGGTTTGGATCCATGATAGAATGTGTAATCACGACTAAACAAAGACGCAGAAAGAAGCAGACACACAAAGACAGCGCTGTCTCCTTGTGTCTGTTTCTTTCTACTTCCTTGTTGAGTCACGCTTACATTGTCTATCATTGTTAATTTAGTTAGTAAGCGAATGTTTACAGGTTTATAGGGCCGATAAAACTATTATCTCTATTTGCACAGCTATCTACTAATTTGCTATCGCAATCGGTACTTCGGCTTTGCCGCGGAACTGCGATTTTTTTCTTTACCTCCTTGGATAAAACCCGTCGTTGGAAGAAGGGTACACACGAGGCCTCTAATAGAAGCCTTAGCCAAGCCGTCTGTAACTTCATTCATAAGTATGCCTTTGTTCCCAGTGACCCATACTATTCGTAAACTCGGGAAATGACTTGGAGCCAGTGAGTTAAAGTTTTTAATATATGCGACTCGCCGGAAGCAGTAAGTGAGGTGGTGCACAACGATAAAGCGTGTGAGATTATTACCGCGTCTGTCGTGGTGTTGTCCTAGCTTTGCTCACGCAAAGCTAGGACAGCAGCTAGGAATTCCGCTAGGAATGTTGCACTGAAGTCTGGGAGCCGAACTGAAAAAGAACAATCCAATGACGATGAAAAGATTCCAATTCTGGCCCTTTCCTCCCTCTGTGAAGCATCCGTTGCTATAGCTACGTTTGTGCGGAGCTGATTCAAGTGATCCTGGAGTAAGCCATTAAGAATATGCCAGGGAAACGGTCTTGCATTGCTAGGGTATATGTAATCATAAGTAATAACCAATGAAATTTAGATACTGCTTACCATTCCCATTCTCTACGCACTGTATCAAAGTGTTTTCGTCTTTGTAGTCGTGCTGCAGTCCAAACTCCACATGTAACAAGCTGCAGGACACGCGTATTAGTTTTTTCTTTACTTGTATAACAAGATTTTTCAAATATTTCGCTATATATACGCCGTCACTTCATGACGTCGCAGTAGGGCTCTCGGTGCATTATGTGTGTGTCAGCAGCTGTGTAAGGATAAGTATGCCTTTAATTTGAATTTAATGCCTATTTTGCTGCAGAATATATCCCGTATCGCTGCAGAATTTTAGTTCATGAGAGCCCGCTGAGAACACACCTGTATGCGCGTTCCTCGTAATATGGAGATAGCGCGCCACATGTTGTTTATCGGGTGGCGGCGTTTCACCCTTTAACAAATGTTATCGCTCAGCGCAGGACGCCCCTGCATGCATCGGAAGTTTCTCGACTGTTATGGATGGTTCCATCGCTCTCTGTTGTCACTGAACCTTGTGTAACCTGATTACATGCATGTATATGCGACGCAAATTGCGCAGAACTTTCTGGAAAACACGCGCGCACCAGCGATTACTCTGGAACCTTCGACGACTCACGTATAATAACCGACGCGCTTGACCGGCAAATCACATTTCGACGATCGCCGGCCGTGCTCGCCGCTATCGCTGTGCTTTGAGCGTAACTTGCTTTTGTGATTAAAAAAAACGTACACAGCGAAGGACAAGGACAGCGTGAGACGACATACACAGCATACGACATAGCGAGAGACGACATACGCATTTCTAGTACAAAGGGCCCTTTCTCTTCGTCTCACGAGAGAGAGAGGAAAGGGGAAAGGCAGGGAGGTTAACCAGAGAAAAAAAAATCCGGTTGGCTACCCTACGCTGGGGAGAGAGGGGAGGGAGCGGTAAAGTGGAAACAAAGTAGAGATAAGGAAAGGAAGGAGCATAGACACACAATCACAATCGGTCACTGACACCGTACACTGTCATCGCACAGCACACTGACACTTGTAGCACTATCAACATCTGTTCAGGCTACAGTCGCCTGTCCGGTTCTGTCGCCCTCAAGAACCGCAACAGTGCCCTCGTCGCCCTCTGCTGCGATGGCTTATGATGGCGGTATCTGAAAATGAGTTCCTCTGTGAGAGGTCTTTGGTCAAAGCGCGCTATCGCGGTGGCATTCGTCTCACGAATTGCCAACTACCCCAAGCAACCACCCTAGTTTGCTTTTGTGGGCTCAAGTTCGCCCAATAAAAGTTAGTTTCGTCATTCAGGGATTTGTCGCTGTATTATTCACCGTCGCCACTACGTGACAATACGTTTCTTATTTGAATTGGGGAACCCGTTCTGCTGCACAATGTAGCCCATATCACTACAGAATTCCAGTTCATGAGAGCCGGCTGAGAACACGCCGTTCCTCGTAGTACGGGGATCGCGCGCCCACGGGAATTGCCGACTGTTTCAAATGGCGCGAATGGAAGGAAAAAGGGTGGCGCAGACGCAAACATCGCCGCGAGATGCTTTTTTGGATGCCTTAACGTGACAAGGTTGCACTGCGGTTTCTATCGGAGCAACGCTCAGCTGTCCTCGCTGCTCGCGAGTGTTCTATACTTACACTCCCCTCGACAGGACGACTCAGGGGCCTCAGGACGCTCGCATTTGTATGTCTGTTTACAAAGAAACAACGCGCTGGCTCTGTGATTTGAAGGAACGCTTTTAGACCTCTTGAGTGCGCAAATGCAGTGGACGAAGTCCTGCCTAAGAGTTCTGGTGCCTGCTTATACAGAGCGACAGAATCGCTTCCTTGGTTGTTCTATTACAAGCTTACTTAACCATGTGCCTGACTTCATAGCAGGAACCCTGAATTTCACCTAGCGTGGGACACAGACGGAGGAATACAGGACAAATGGTCTGCTCCAAAATAACATAGCCCAGGGTGATTAATTGTGACCCGGATTCGTGCGGTGTGTCGCGAAGGTAGTGCGCTTGCTGGAAGGGACATGGTGTGAGTGAGCCGAAAAAGCAACACACTCTAGACTTTGTACAAGGTCATTTGCTGTAAAAAAATAAGGGATCAGTGAAGTTGAGAAATTTTATCCGCTTTAAACTCACCCACTTCGACAGAAGAAGACCACTGACCTCCACTAAAATTGCTCCCTCTGGTGGAGATCAGTGCAGCAGACTCCTACAGCGCACGTCACCATCTTGTTTGGTTGGTTGGTTTTACTCTATGAAAGACTCATACGCACTCACTATGGCAGATCGCCCCAAAAACGGATGAGCTAACAAAGTAGTTAGTGAAGTATAAAAAGGAACTCTAATGAGACATCTTGAATAAACAAAAAAATGAACATTAAGGTCAGATAATGATTCTAACCATTTAGGAGGAAAATCGTCCTGATTCAATTATAAGCCTCGAAACAGCTGCACCAGTATCCCTATGATAAGGTCCTGTACAGGTGGCTCTCAAAGCTAGAATATTGTAAATGGCTTAATTGAATCCTGCACCATGAAATTGTCTTTTTACGACGTGTTTTTTTATGATGAAAAACGACAGCATAACAAGGAAGTGTTCTACTGCCTCATCCTCACCGTAGTATGAGCCCGAGGAGGAGGGCGCCAGATCATATTGACACGTGTACTTATCTTTATCGGGCGACCACGTTTCGCCGCTTGACAACTGTAATCGCACAGCGAGGGACGCGCCTGAATGTATCCGATGTTTCTGGAAAGTTATCGAAGCTTCTACCCGGCTGTCTGTTGTCGCCGAACCTTGTGTTATCTGATTTCATCGCTTAACGCGAATGGTGTAGAACTTTGTGGAAGGCACACGGGTCCGAACGATTAATCTGGAACATTCGACGACTGCTCTATAAAAGCCGACGCGCTTGAACCGCTGATCAGATTTTCGACGATCGCCGACTGTGTTCGCCGCTATCGTTGTGCTTTAAGTGTAGCCTGTTTTGTGGGCACAGGTTCGCCCAATAAAAGCTAGTTTTGCCTTTCACAGTACTGCTACTGTGTTCTCTCTTCACCGTCACTACCACGTGACATCTGGTGGAGGTGCTAGTGCGTTCATGTACCGAACGCCCCCGCAAAGCCGCGATCCAAGCCCGAAGCCCGAGGACCAAACTAACATCGCCGAAGACCAGCGTGCTAGCCGCAGACTGCAAGGACTGCCCCCAGAGCACGGACTTCTACCTGAGTCGACAAAGAAGATCGTGGTCAAAACAACTCCAATGGCTGCCCCAGCGTCCCCCGTTATCCTACAGCAACCTCGGGACCCACCAACTTTCCATGGAGCAGCAACTGAGGACCCGGAATACTGGCTGGAGACGTACGAGCGAATCGCGACTTTCAACAACTGGGACTCCGACGACAAGTTGCGGCACGTATACTTCGCCCTAGAAGACGCCGCCAGAACGTGGTTCGAGAACAGGGAGTCGACATTGACAACATGGGACCTGTTCCGTACCGGCTTCATGCGCACCTTTGCAAGCGTCGTGCGCAAGGAAAGGGCCGAAGCCATGCTGGACGCCCGAGTGCAACTACCGAACGAGAACGTTGCCATCTTCACGGAGGAAATGAAGCGTCTCTTCCGCCACGCCGACCCGGATATGCCCGAGGAGAAGAAAGTCCGCCTTCTCATGCGTGGTGTGAAGGAAGAACTTTTCGGCGCAATGGTACGAATCCCACCGAAGACCGTAGAAGAGTTCCTTCGCGAGGCAACCAGCATCGAGAAGACACTCGAGATGCGAAACCGGCAATTCGACCGCCGCACGAACGCGACAAACTACGCCGGCCTTCAGTCACTGGCCACCGACGACCTGCGCGAGACTATCCGAGCTGTCGTGCGGGAGGAGCTACAAAAGCTGTTCCCATCATCACAGCCTCAGGTGGCTTCGATTGCCGATGTCGTGCGTGAGGAACTCCAACAACAACTTGGAGTAGCCCCTGAATCGCCGCAGCCCGAGCCGCAAGCAATGACCTACGCCGCCGTCGCACGCCGTCAAGGCCCCCCTCCGCGACCGCGCCAGGGCCCTATCACGCCACAGTTTCGTCGTCCGCCGCCGCCGCCGCCAGCACGACCACCCGTCGCCCAGCGCACCTACGCGAGGAAGACGGACATCTGGCGTGCTCCTGACCACCGCCCGCTCTGCTACCACTGCGGAGAAGCGGGTCACGTCTACCGACGATGTCCGTACCGGGAGATGGGACTGCGAGGTTTCGCCGTCAACGCACCGCGTCCACGGCTTGGCGAGCGCCCACGTGACATCGCCGATTACCTCGCCGCTACTCAGTGGAGCCCTCGACGGCCGTCCCGTTCGCCATCACCAGGCCGCTACCTGTCGCCGCAGCGCCGACCATACACTGGCTCAGCCCGGGGCCGGTCAGCGAGCCCATATCCGGAAAACTAAAAGCAGCAACCGATGGAGGTGCGGTTGCTGTTCGTCGAACTGACGAAGATCCTCCGCCGCCGACGAAGACGACGATGAAACGATCTCGACGACATAACAACGACACGCCGCCGTCCCGACGAAGTCAGGAAGGCAAGACTACACCGACGAACGACGACTCGACGACGCGACGTTCCAACTTCAGTTCAACACGACGCAGCCGTGATCCGACGCCACGACCTAACTGCAACGCCAGACAAAGAACCACCGACCTCGACGTGCTTCTTGACGGCCACGCAGTCACTGCCTTAGTCGACACAGGGGCTGATTACTCCGTCATGAGTGGACACATCGCCGCCCAGTTGAAGAAAGTTAAGACTACGTGGGAAGGCCCTCAAATTCGCACCGCTGGAGGACACCTGATTACGCCGACTGGAATCTGCACGGCAAGGATAACCATTCATGACCGGACTTACCCTGCCACCTTCGTTATCCTCCAACAGTGTTCTCGAGACGTCATTCTCGGTATGGACTTCCTGAACCAACACGGCGCTGTCATCGACCTGAAGTCGAAGTCAATAACGCTGTCGGAAGATAAAGCGATACCGCCGGAGAGCCCTCGTAGTCACCACGCCTTGAGTGTGCTCGAAGACCAAGTGAGCATCCCGCCCCGCTCCAGCATTGTTATTTCGGTCGGCACCGAAATACCCGCTGACGTAGAAGGTGTCATCGAAGGCGACCAACGTCTCCTGCTAGACCGTGAAATTTGCGTCGCAAGAGGGATCGCTCGACTGCATGGAGGGGAAACTGAAGTGTTGCTGACAAACTTCAGCCAGGAGTTCAAGCACATCAACAAGGGCACGACGATCGCGTACATCGAGGAAATTCTGGAAACCAGTAATGCGTTTGTCCTCTCGGATTCCGCCGCATCTAGCCCGACGACCATGGTTCCCGAACCAGACTACGACATTAATCCAAGTCTCCCAGTGATTAAGCAACAGCAGCTCAGAAGTCTGCTCCGACGATACAAAGGCTGCTTTTCGACGTCATCGAGGATTCGACAAACACCAGTCGCCAAGCATCGCATAATCACCGAGGAGTACGCTCGACCACTCCGCCAAAGCCCTTACCGAGTTTCGCCGCGAGAACGCGAAGCTATAAGAGAACAAGTCGATGAAATGCTGCGCGACGACATCATCCAGCCATCGAAAAGCCCGTGGGCATCCCCTGTTGTCCTAGTGAAGAAAAAGGACGGAACCCTACGTTTCTGCGTCGATTATCGTCGTCTGAACAAGATCACGAAGAAGGACGTATACCCCCTTCCACGGATAGACGACGCATTGGATCGGCTCTGCAACGCTAAGTACTTCTCCTCGATGGACCTCAAGTCTGGCTATTGGCAAATAGAAGTCGACGAAAGAGATCGCGAAAAGACCGCCTTCATCACCCCAGACGGCCTCTACGAGTTCAAGGTTATGCCATTCGGACTGTGCTCGGCGCCTGCAACGTTCCAGCGCGTGATGGACACGGTTTTAGCGGGATTGAAATGGCAGACCTGTCTCGTTTACTTGGATGACGTCGTTGTATTCGCCGGAAATTTCGACGATCACCTTAGGCGGCTTGCCACAGTACTAGAGGCCATCAAGTCATCAGGGCTCACTCTGAAGCCAGAAAAATGCCGCTTCGCTTACGATGAGCTTCTGTTCCTAGGCCACGTCATCAGTAAATCCGGAGTACGCCCCGACCCCCAGAAAACAGCTGCCATCGCAAAGTTCCCGCAGCCCACCGACAAGAAGGCAGTGCGTAGATTCCTTGGCATGTGTGCCTACTACAGGCGCTTTGTCAAGGACTTTTCACGTATCGCGGAGCCGTTGACACGTCTAACTAAATGTGATGTTGAGTTCAAGTGGGAAACGCCGCAGCACGACGCATTTGAAGAACTCAAACGACGCATGCAGTCGCCGCCGGTACTTGCGCACTTCGACGAGTACGCCGATACAGAAATCCATACTGACGCCAGTAGCCTAGGCCTCGGTGCCGTTCTAGTCCAGAGGAAAAACGGAGTCGAACAGGTGATATCTTACGCTAGCCGGTCGCTGTCAAAAGCGGAAGGCAACTATTCTACGACCGAAAAGGAATGCCTTGCCATCGTTTGGGCTACAGCTAAATTTCGCCCTTATCTTTATGGCAGGCCATTCAAAGTCGTCAGTGACCATCACGCTTTGTGTTGGCTAGCGAGTATAAAGGATCCTTCAGGACGACTGGCGCGGTGGAGCCTCAGACTACAAGAATACGATATCACTGTAACCTACAAGTCCGGACGAAAACACTCCGATGCCGATTGCCTGTCGCGCGCCCCCATTGACCCGCCGCCGCAAGATGACGAAGATGACGATGCCTTCCTTGGCATGATAAGCGCGGAAGACTTCGCTGAACAGCAACGGGCAGACCCGGAGCTAAAAGGCCTGGTGGAATATTTGGAAGGGCACACCGACGCTGTCCCCAGGGCATTTAAGCGCGGACTATCTTCCTTCACGCTTCAAAACAGTCTCCTCGTGAAGAAGAACTTTTCACCAGTCCGCGCCAACTACCTTCTTGTTGTCCCGTCAGGACTTCGTCCAGAAGTATTGCACGCCCTACATGACGATCCGACCGCTGGACACCTCGGTTTAATTTTCCCGGACACTCTCGAGGATACAACAAAAGTATTATTGGCCGCGCCTGACCGCCGACGTCGCCCATTATGTCAGAACATGCCGAGACTGTCAGCGACGTAAGACACCGCCGACAAGGCCAGCCGGATTACTACAGCCAATCGAGCCTCCTTGCCGACCATTCCAGCAGATCGGGATGGACTTGCTGGGACCCTTTCCGACGTCAACAACCGGAAATAAGTGGATCGTCGTGGCGACAGACTACCTCACCCGCTTCGCTGAAACTAAAGCACTGCCGAAAGGTAGCGCAGCCGAAGTGGCGAAATTTTTTGTCGAAAACATCCTGCTTCGACATGGCGCCCCAGAAGTCCTCATCACCGACAGAGTAACGGCCTTTACAGCGGAGCTCACCCAAGCCATTCTGAAATACAGTCAGACAAGGCACAGGAGGACCACGGCCTACCACCCGCAGACGAATGGTCTTACGGAGCGGCTGAATAAGACCCTCGCCGACATGCTAGCGATGTACGTCGACGTCGAACACAAGACCTGGGATGCCGTCCTGCCGTACGTGACATTTGCTTACAACACGGCGGTGCAAGAAACAACACAGATCACGCCGTTTAAGCTGGTTTACGGCAGGAACCCGACGACGACGCTCGACGCCATGCTGCCCCACGTCACTGACGAAGAGAATGTTGACGTCGCTAGCTACCTCCAGCGCGCCGAAGAAGCCCGACAGCTCGCCCGCCTACGGATCAAGAACCAACAGAGGACCGACAGCCGACACTACAACCTCCGACGACGCTGTGTTGAGTACCAGCCCGGCGACCGTGTTTGGGTTTGGACACCGATACGCCGACGAGGACTCAGTGAGAAACTACTCCGACGCTATTTCGGACCCTACAAGGTCATCCGACGTATTGGCGCTCTGGACTATGAGGTCGTGCCAGACGGCATTTCGCATTCACAGCGGCGCCGCGCACGATCTGAAGTGGTCCACGTGGTGCGCCTTAAACCCTTTTACGGACGCTGACGAAATTCTTTATTTTTTGTTGTTGTTTTCTTTGCTACGGGTGTTTTTATTTCGCTTGTATGTAGCATCGGGTCGATGCTTTTTAAGAGGGGGGTATTGACACGTGTACTTATCTTCATCGGGCGACCACGTTTCGCCGCTTGACAACTGTAATCGCACAGCGAGGGACGCGCCTGAATGTATCCGATGTTTCTGGAAAGTTATCGAAGCTTCTACCCGGCTGTCTGTTGTCGCCGAACCTTGTGTTATCTGATTTCATCGCTTAACGCGAATGGTGTAGAACTTTGTGGAAGGCACACGGGTCCGAACGATTAATCTGGAACATTCGACGACTGCTCTATAAAAGCCGACGCGCTTGAACCGCTGATCAGATTTTCGACGATCGCCGACTGTGTTCGCCGCTATCGTTGTGCTTTAAGTGTAGCCTGTTTTGTGGGCACAGGTTCGCCCAATAAAAGCTAGTTTTGCCTTTCACAGTACTGCTACTGTGTTCTCTCTTCACCGTCACTACCACGTGACAATATCTACGTAGATAATAGTTTAAGGTACGTACTCGACAGCGGAATTTCGCAAAGAGGACTTTTCTAGTATGACAGAAAAATTATAACCCAAAGGAATAGGAAATGCTGAAGACCCGGTAAATTTGTTAATGATAGGTTCCAAGAATCTTGCAGGACTGAATGCCTCCTGAACCTAGCAGCAGTTATGAAAGGTGACACAGGCAGGATCGGGAGAATTAGACCACTTAGGGCTGCTCTCGCCAAGCTGCCTGTCTGCTATTTCATTCATAACTAGTCCTTTGTCACCAGGTACCCATACCATCCTAACTATGTTAAATGAGAGGGTAGTGGACAATTAAATGTAAATGAAATGTGTGAGCTATTATTTGCAATGAGACCTGAACACAAAGACAAAGTATCCGCTAAGATAAGAACTTTCGACATTGATGAGTTCCCTTTTCGTAGGGCTAGTGTAGCCGCCAGAAACTCAGCTAAATATACTGGCATGTACTCGGGAAGTCTTAAGACGAACGACCACTCAAAAGCAGGAGAGAAAATTTCAGATTTTTGTTCCGGTTGTGATGCATCTTTCGCTGTGAGGGTGTTTATATTTAGATCACAAAATGATATTGTAGTAGACCGCTTAATATACTGCAAGACATATGATTCGCGCTGCTCGGATAGATATCAACAAATATAATCATGATGTTCTCCCTCTCTCTGCACAGTACGTGGGAGACATAATTGTACATCTAAGGGACCAACAAGTGCCTGTAACAAGGCGACCTGAGGAGTGTGGAACCGAGGCCAGGAAGATTGAAAAGCTAATACGGGCTGAGAGAAAATTGACAGTCACTTTGGCATACGCCAAAGAGGATGAAGGTCGAGAGCCTGCGCACTCACGAGAAATTCATTAAATTACTTGACATTCTCGTCCGAATGCGTTGTTAATCCTCATTACTTGTGCTCTCCTCCCAAAGGTCGCGGGTTCAAGTGCCTTAATTAACTCTACCTTAACTAACTTCGCCTTAATTAACACAAATTGTCGGGGGTTCGACTCCAGCGAAAGGTCGTGGGTATGAGTGCCTTAATTAACGCAGAAGATCGTGCGTTCCTGTGCCTTAATTAGCTCTATCTTAATTACCGCGCATTCATTAGTTGCGCATTAATTAAGCCGTGTGTTCCAATCCGATTAATTCTGGTGAAACTGAATTTTGGTGCCACAACGCTGGACGGTCAGTTTTTCGATAACACCGGACATGGAATTTTTCGACCCATGAACCTAAAATTATTTGTAATTTTATGGGGGAATCGTACATATTTGAGAATGCCTGGACCGTTAATGACCGGAATCTGCACAAAATAGGCGGCAAGTGAGCTTCTAGGTATGGTGTAGTGTTAGCAACGAACTTTGGTAAACCAAGGCATAGGCGTAGAGCTTTCTGTTCTAGAAGCACAAGGTGACTTAATTTATATGGCGGCGCGCCGCCCGAATATACAACACATTCAAACTCAAAAATTGGCATTAAAATTTTTATAAATTACCACAACATGCTCTCTTCGCATCCCCGATCGACTATTTACAAAGCCTTCTTAGCATACCAATGCTCGAACTTTCTTTTTCAATTTATATATTCAAAGTACATGCGCCAATTGAGCTGGTTATTATATATTATGCCCAGGTATTTCACAGAGTACGCATGAGGCGTATTCCGCAGGTGTTACATGAGCGTTGTATGTAATGAATAACTTAAACATACAACTGTAATTGAGCACTTTTTGATGTTAAGTGAATATTATATAATCAGTGTTCCATGGTGCACAAATATGTTTGCAAACAATTATAAAATCTTCTAAGAAGAATTTCTTTGTGAAGAACACAACGTCGTCTTCGTCCGCCCCTGCATCGCCTACTATGGTCTCCGAAATAGAATAACGAACGCCACAGCTCTCTGTGTCAACGTAGGGCCCGAATTCCCGCGAAAGATGCAGAACGCCTTCCCTGCGCGATAGCGCAGGAGATAACGCGCCCGGTTTTCAACTACGTTTCCACAGGGACGCGGACTTGATCCCCAGTGGCGGTAGGGGTAAAGTTTCGGTTTTCTTCGAAATATGGCGGAATGTGAAGCCGAGGGTGAAGAGGTGGCGAAACAACGACAGCTTGATGACGATGACGGTGGTATGACAACGGTGGCGTAGCGGAAAAGACGAGCAGGCAGGGCCATCGAGGAGATTTTAATCGCTTCCGTAGTGAACGTTCATCGAAGGTTGGGGTAGGATGACATCCACCGCGGACGCCATACGGTCTCGCTTAAAGGGCCCTTCTGGCAGATTGGCAACGCGAAATTGAAATTGCCTCCCATCTCTTGTAATATTGAACCAATTTGAAAAATTCCCTGCTGCAATATGCTCCGTAGGCGACACTGCACAAGTTCAAGTATATGAACAAGATTTCTTATGGGGCATGCTAAGGGATCCCTTGAGGTGGACACACGAATTATCCCCATGACCGATGGGGAATCTCTTTGTTCCGACTCCTTCGTATACTGCCCACGAACCGTGTTGCTTAGCCTTAGTGACCTTACGAGGACCGATGCATTCATCGTTACATGGTCAGTGAATCTTTAAACAGAAGGCAGCGAATATTTCAGAAGTGGAACCGCTCAGCTGTCACCAACGCTTGCTTAAGTAAATGTCATGTCATGTTTCCCTGTACACTTCAGTGAATAAACAAGATCTACTGTACCGAACAAAACTTTGTGGGTCAATTTGTGGGTAGGTCAGTTAAACTAAGATCCGATTTGATAACCTACACTGAAGGTAAGGAAACGGGGGAATAATGTTGTTTCACATGGAATTAAGTGATAATGTTGCGTAGTACATTCTCAGCTCTGTCTTCGCGACAATCCATGCTCGGCCTTACTTGAGGTTTCACAGTCTCTTGCGCAAACCTAACCTAGTGTATTATTTAGGACAAGAAGGTTTATGACAAATAATATCAATAGCACAAGGCACTACTCAATGTAAATTCGTAAAATGAACAAAATGGGGTATTTACTCTTGCCCATTTGTCGCACAAGAACAATATGTAATGAATGGTGGTGTTCTTCCTAAATGACCAAACAGTAAACGACTATGAAATCGATCAAATATTTCGAAATGTGGACAGGAAAGGAAAGGCTGGGCGAGAGTCTCAGATGGGGCTTTAATTTTCGCACAGGAATACGTAGAGCGACCTCGACGTCGACCGTCACGGTGTACGGAGCATCTCATGGGAAGCTCCCATGCACGTTGCCAATTGACTGTCACGGGACGGTCTTGGAACGGGCCTGCGTCGCTGCTGCGAGAAGACCTTCACCGCGTGACCAAGACCTGTTTTGCCGGGGACGGCGACATGGTCGGGGATCGACGCCGCAATATGCGGATGCGACCGAGATACAGAGGCGCGACGGCGAGCCGCTCTTGGAGGCGTGTCAGGAGCGCGACGGTGTCGGCAGTGAGTCGGACGCTTTTGGCCGTGTTCCGCATTCGCACGTGATTGGTGCTTCGTAACTGAGTGGTTTCGTTCCTTTTACTGTTCCTTTTATCTTATTTTCTTCTGACAGATGCGATTCCACGACTCCACGGACGCACTTTCGCTTGGTTTACCTTGCATTTTACATTCCCACCGGAGCACGAGATTATACAACTTCGACCGCACACATCTTCACATCGGAAAGTCATTCAAGCGATAGCGTAGTTACCGCGCTTAACCGGCCCGGCCGAAGTCTTTTGGTTAACTTATATTCGTGCTTTCTTGTTTTTGTTGAACTCGCGCGTTCTCCTCGTCCAATATTTCTAACCACCTCATCCCCACTGCTGGCAAAATGTGGCGGTCACGATTATTACGTGTAAATAACTTCATGGCCTTTCTTCACGTCTCTTTTCCCTCTCACTCTTTTTTTCGTTGTGGAAAACAAGATTTCCTTTTAAAAGACATTAAGGCTTGAGTATGTGTTCAGTAGGATGAACAAATTTGAAATCAATCAATTAATAGATTATTCGACGAACAATGTATCTATCAGAGGCTCTGAGAGTATATAAAGAAATGAACGAACAAGCAAGCAAGCAAGCAAGCAAGCAAGCAAGCAAGCAAATAAATAAATAAATAAATAAATAAATAAATAAATAAATAAATAAATAAATAAATAAATAAATAAATAACAGCTACCGTGAAATTTCCTGCGCAAAGGTGAGATATGCCTAATCTGTGGCGTCTTGATTTCTATGCTCAATCTAAGTAACGAAAGTGTTTGCGCTTGCTTATTTCTTTGTGTTTCTCCTCTTGTTTAATTTTCGTCAGTTACTTAGAAATTGCCCCATAGGTTATCGACATCAAGGACCCTGTTAAGCAGCGAAGAAGCACAACTCCATATAGGAATGAACAGGGGCTCTATTCTGGCACGGGAGTGCCGCTCAAACCAGGGTGAACGCCCCTAAGGCATAAAAACTCGGGCACGAATTTCGTTCGCGTTGCGCACGACTCTGTACAAAGCGCAGCCATGCATTAGGACGCGTACCAATGCCGAAGACGAAGAACTAGCCGAGCCAATGCTTTTCTTTTTTTTTAAGACAGTGAGAGAAAGAGACGTTCTTAAGTGCATGCCGGGGATGATGCTTTTCCTAATTTTCAATCTTCTTCGTCGTAGGAAATACAAGGAAGAAACAGAGGCATTCTACACGCCACACTGGGTGCGCCGGCAGCATGTCGCTGATTCGCTCTTTGCACTCACAAAGGAGTGAGGACATTCAAAAAACGCACTCGCCAATGAGTGGTTTCAAAAGGTCTGCGCAGGCGCCGCCACCGAGCAAGGCATCAGAACTATTGAAAATTCTTGACACAACGATATAGGTGCTCCTAAAAATTATTTTCGAAAGACAGAAGTAGAAGTGTTCGAAAAGTGAAATTTTTAAATTGGTTTCGATGCGAATACTTGAGAAAATGGTATTTGTATGTCTAACCAAACACCGAGTCTTATTACTTTCTAAACGAAATAATTTATAAAGGTACCGCGAAATGCATTTCAGCATTTCAGCATTTCAGCATTTCAGCATTCAGCCACCAACGAACGAACGAACGAACGAACGAACGGGTATTGTATCGCCTAGACACAAAGGCATGTATTCATATATTTAAATTTTAGCTTTCTCCTTACATTTTTCTTTGGCTTCTCTTCGACTACACCTATCCGCTGAGCCGCCGTTATCTATTTAGATAGCGTTGTATTGACAGAGTTCGCCCCGTTATTGACAACTGCGGCCACAGCTCCACTGGGTTCTTCTGCGCTCATGTGACTAGCCATACAACTGATAAAACGATGACCTCATTTGGCATTCGCTCCCGTTGAAAGGTCTTGGGTCGCTGAAACCACGCGCAATTTTTCCAAAGCCTCATTCGTCGTTACGAAAGTACTTACGTGGGACAAGACATGTGGTCATGGCAGAGCGAGGCATGTAACAGCTAAAAAAATTTAGCAAAATTAAGCCACCAACACGTGGCGACATTGGCTTCATTCGAAGAAAACGATAGAATCAATTAAATGATACTAGCAAAACAATAACAAATATAGCTTTTGTAAATTTCGAGATCACGTTCTCAGCGAGGTATTTGGGCAGGCTGCTAAATGGAGCCAGTAAATTTAGCTCCTGAAAATAAGTTGGACCGATAAATATTCGAAGAACTAGTCTTTTCATTTAAATTATGGGGTTTTACGTGCCAAAACCACTTTCTGATTATGAGGCACGCCGTAGTGGAGGACTCCGGAAATTTCGACCACCTGGGGTTCTTTAACGCGGACCTAAACCTAAGTACACGGGTGTTTTCGCATTTCGCCCCCATCGAAATGCGGCCGCCGTGGCCGGGATTCAATCCCGTGACCTCGTGCTCAGCAGCCTAACACCATAGCCACTGAGCAACCACGGTGGGTCAATGTTTTCATTTAGACCACCGATTAGAACCGAAATCATTTGCTCATTTTTTTGTAATTTCGTAAGCGTTTACACCGATGCAAACGCAACAAGTCTTCAGGACATGAACGGGGTACGCGGGAACTTCGATGTCAAGCTGTACTACGGAGTTTTTACGCTGTGCATTCTGTTGCCTAAATGTACTATTGCGAAATCAGTTAGCAGCAACGTAGATTGTTTAGTCGATGACTGTGGCGACAGTGAACCTAAAAAAAATTAGAAACTCATTCAAGAGGAAAAACACAATGTGGCTGAGCAATAACACGTAATATAATCCACGATAAGAAAATAAAGTTATTGAATCCCTAGCTGGCTTCCGTGATCTTGAATTGTGTATTGTTGTTTTGTTGTTAGCAGGTACTCGTGGTTTCTAGATGTTTTTTTTTTTCAATAGCCATTTCCTAGTGGTTTCGAAGCAAATTATGCGGTTCCATAGTTTTGAATGCATTAATCTTGTGTATATAAGATGCGTTTAAGTATATATCAGTGCCCGAAGCCGCTTGCACCTCTTCTCTGGCATGCAGAACAAAACGCAAGACTGCTGCGAATTACGAAGTTAAATGAAACGCAATATGGAGAAATGAGTCTCGAAGTTCGCAAACATTCACAAGTTGGAAGCGGTTTCTCTTTCTTTTTTGGCAGAAACTAAAATAATATGTCTCTCCTGGGTGTCACTCACCAATATAAAGAAAAAAAAACGCGTGCATTACCTCGTCTGGACACACGTATGTTCGAAAAAAAAAAGAAAAACACTGCGAACACCACACAACGCAGATCGCTGGTTAATATTACTCTTCTCGCTGCAAATATTAGACGAATGCCGAAGCAGCGCTTGTTTTTTTTTTTTCATGCCAACTTGACTGTAGCAACGTTTAGCTCACCGCAGCCCGATGGATCTTGCTACACAAAATACAATGAAGAATGAAATTTTGCAACACTGGTGGTCTAGTTACTGCGGTGAAGCGAGTCCCTCAAGAAGGTTCTCGTTACGGCGATGATCAGAGGCTGTATACTGATGCGACGACTGAAACATGCTGAGGGTGGGGTTGCCACTTTCTCTGCCGAGAGAGCTGTGAATAGATAGATTCCTGAAGTCTCACATATCTCGAATGCTTACCGGTCGTTATTCAGTATTCGCATGCTCCCTGTGCCAAATAATACACCACGGGCCCGGTAGTAAGCTGATCGTTCTGTATGTATGCTGTTACCATGCAGCATGAAGAGGAGAGAAAGAGAAGAGAGGAAAGGCAGGGAGCTTAACCAGACGCGCATCCGTGTTTGTACCCTGCACTGGGCGAAGCGGCTATAGGCATGAAAAGAGAGAAAGAGGAGAGAGAGCACAGTTTCGCGCATATTTGAATATGTGCACCGAGTCTGTAAACGATCGCCAAGACCTGTCGACTTCAGATTGTGCAATGGACGCACACGGCTACGGTCCAAGGATCTTCATTGACGACAATGGTCTAGAGTTCAGCCGGTTCAATGTTGTCTGAAGAGGTTCACTCTCGACGTCGTACAGCGTGGACGATATAGTGCAGAACGTCGTAATTTGTCGTAGTATATAAAAGGATACAATAAAAAAAAACAGTGCAGTAGCGTTTAGTGCAGTAGTAACAATGAAGATGTACGTTATTATGGAGACCAATATGAAACAAAGAATGAACCCCAGCGTATGGCGCAGATGCAAGAAAAAAAGTACATGGGTATCGTAAGAATAACTGCTGTAATATTACGCTTGAGCTGCCCCCATAATAGCAAAGAGGAACCCGCCACCCTAAATAGAGGTGAAAAGAAAGAAATGAAATGAAAGACGACAACGCAAGAAGAACGCGAGACAGACGAACTTGCGAATTGACCTTACGCTTTCAGGTTGGTCCGACGGGCATTGCGGCACACCGTTGGGAGTGGCGGCGAGCGCAAAAAGCGCCATCACTACAGAGAGCTTCCTTCCGGCGCTTATCTTTCAACCAAAGAACCCCGAGTACAGTCACATTCGGGGTGTCACAGAATCGATGCCGGGGTGTCGCCACTGGCGAAGCAGAGCATGCACATGACACGGTGATCTCGGTCGCAATAATCCGAGCGGAATAACGCGCGCTCCGGGTGCTGCCCCGACACCTCGACACGGGCGGCGATGGCCGCTCGCAAGTGTGCTTGTCCTCGATTCCCGGCATACGCAGGCGTCCAACTGGTTCCCCAGGCGTCGCGTCAACCACTCGGAACTCTCGCTCACTTTTTCACTCTCGGCGACCTCTTCCATTCTATAGGTGGCTCCCTCACATTCCGCAAACCTTTCCTCCGTATACGAAGGCTTATCTTAAGCGATTGCCTAACATCATGCGGAGGCACACGTTGCCAGAGAAAAGCAGCAAACTACCTTTCGCGCGGGTGACCATAGGCTGCTGTCTATACGCGAGTCTTAGGTTCCGTAAGCCGGTCCTTGCCTTTCCTTTAGTTCTACGCGCAGCTGGCGTCGAAAAGTGTACGCACTGCGGAATATGAAAAAACAAGAACAAAACGTCAATTTTCTGAGCAGTTTGCAGTTTGTTGCTATAGCCAGCAAGATCGTGCAATCCTGCGTCGTTCACATACAAGCTAGTACCTATAGCTAGTGCTAGTGCTATAGTGTCTATAGTCGCTATAGTAATCCGAAGACCAGGCTGCTTGCCCATGCTGCGGAAATACGTACTGCAGGCTTCTCACAGATATATATGTATATATATATATATATATATATATATATATATATATATATATATATATATATATATATATATATATACCGCCGCTGTATTAAGCGATAAAAAGCTTTCCCAAGTGTCTAGTGCACATACCTCAACAAAGAAAATACAAATAAATGTAAAGTTGAGCTTACATCAGTCAGTGTTTGCCTCTGTAAGGAGAGGACGTACGCAAGAATGGAAGTGAAGACGAAATACCGGGGAGAACTCCATTTGCACATTGATGTCACAGACGTCAATAGCGCTCTATTGGGTAAGCTATTTATGATCGTAAAGAAAATAAGGATGAACATGTTCCCGCAAAACGAAAGAGAAGTAAGTCTACCAATTTTTTTGCTCATTTCCTGCATAAAGGGCACCCTCAAGTTACTGCTGGCTTTATGACTTCGTCATGACATCGTGCGCACATTATCACAGGACGCAAGCGGAATAACAGCTTGATCTTCTCCCTTAACATAAAATTCGTTTTCTCTGAAGTAAGACGGCGAAAACTGTCAAGCGGTAGTCTAAAAACATTGTCTGAAAACTATCTTCGCCGTCTTGCCGGCCTCTTGTCTTCGGCGTTTTAGAGGCACTAGTTTGGCAGTTTAGAGCTGAAAGACGTGACTAGGAACATTCACGCCATCAGTAAGTGATGGAAAGCTTGCCGCCTAGCAGGGGAAACAGAACCAATCTTGCGACTCTCAGTTTCCGCAACGCGGTTACCACGAGTCGCTTGTGTGGACGTGCATCCCCTTTAACTCTTAAGCTACGCGTTCGTGGTTTAGAGCACTTGACGAGTGCGATATAGCTGCCCGAGGCGTTCGCAGTGTCTCGTAAACGGCAGCCAAAATACCCGCGAAGTATACATAGCTTCAAATAACACTGAACAACGATCACGGGCAGGCGCGCCTAAAAGTAAGAAGAGCAGGAAGCAACAGTGTATGAGGTTGTCGCTGAAGAGCTCGCGATAACGCTGTTGAACTGAAGCCTCCACAGCTTCAGAAGCGGCAGCTTGAGTTTCCAAAGCATGCAAACAAATCTGGAGCGAGAAGTGTTTCAGATAACGCCGACCTGCGAGCTTCGTACCTCTTATACAGTGAGGACTCGGGTCACCCGCGTTTTCCTTGAACATGAGAAGTCAAAGTCTCAATCTCCTTGACATTTCTTGCCTCTGGCCTGGCGGGTCAGATAAGCTGGACAGCACGCGTGCACATGGTCTTATATTCGCGGATAACTTTTGGGCAATGAAGGGAAAGCTACAAGGGCGAAGCTCCTCCACATGGTTACTGCGTGAAAGTACAGTCCGGCTCAGTACTTCAATTTCTTGCAAGAGATACTGAATCAGCGTAGCTTCCACGTGCGACGGTTTCGAATGTCCCCGAACATGAAGGAGAAAAGCAGATAAATACTGTATGTATTTAATTACAGGCCTGTGACGATGTTTTTTTTTCGAAGATGCTCAAGATGAACTATCGACCTATATTTGTGACAAAAACAAAACAAAAAACTAAGGAATCCTGTTTCCAAGTGTTTTTTCACCATCACCAGAATTTTCAGGAAATTCTGGCATTTTTACCAGGAATACTGTTTTCTGCTCGACGGTAATTGAAGTCGGGCCACCCACACTTCCACCCGATTTAGCGGCGTCCTCGTCGGCAGCCTCAAGGAAGCGGAACTGCCTCTCCAGCGACAGCGAGGCTACTCTGATAGACGTGATCGAGAGCGATGACAGCTCCGGCGACAACTACATGAATGTCCTGAGTAATAAAGCAAGGCGGCGGATGCTGAGGACCTATGTGGACACGCCCACCATGAGGGCTCCACATAGTTAGCGGATGGACACCATCCTCTTCTTACCTGCGCTACCCTCCGGCAACATAAGGTTCCTTTACAGGAGAGTTGCACCGGTGGAGCTCGAGACACTGTCGCCAATTGGCATTGAGGACGTCAGTGTGAATGCATGGAAGAATGTTGTTGCGGTAGATCTCGCTTAAGCGTTAGTGTTAAGGCCAAACAATGAAATCTTCCTTACCTCAGTAAGGAAGCCTTCTTTGCGGTGAGGCTACCTTATGTCACTCTGAAAGCTTCCTTACTTAGGGGCCCTCGATGAAGGCTTCCTTGGTGCTTCCTCAGCATAAGGTAGCTCCAAATCTACCTTCATGCGTTTTTACGCCGCTGCTGGCCCTGAACGAGCGCTTCACCTCACTGCTTAACCACGTGACGTTTGCTTGCGCATGCGCGCTGTCGCCCACCTGCGGAGAAGCGCGGGCACGGTACGTCTTGCCAGGCATGTTCGTTTCAGCCACGCGTGCGGCATGAAAGCGTTGCTAGGCGTTGCACGACGCCGGCGTGCCAGCGTTGATGGAGCACATCAAGTTTTGCACTGTAATGCGCTACTTTTTTGTAAGTTTAGTAAACAAAACTAGAAGAAAGCGTCCACGCTTCTCTATACTAGCTCTTCAATTTAAAGATTGTGCGACGATACAACATTTTTTTTATTGAATAATGGTGTTCGCGTAAAGCTTTTAAGAGATGATTTCGAACCCAGGCATGCGGCAACCGTTTCTTACGTGAGGACGGGTGAAGGGAGCTTTCAGAGTACGCTTGCTTCCATACGTGAGGAGGCCTCACGTATGGTTAGGAAGCGCTCAAAGGAAAGCAACGTTTCATTGTTTGGGCCGTGGACTCTCTGAGCGCTGTCGCTATCCTCGCCGACACGAACGTTCGTAGCACCACCCCGCTGGAAAAAGAGGCTGCTACAAGTGTCATGTATGAAACTGATGGAGCCATCTCAAGCGAGGATCTGCCACTTTAGATCAAGCCTGGCAACGATGGGACCCAAATACTCCAGCTGGTCCATCTCGGAAATTCCCGATGTGTAAAAATTGTATTTAAAAGTGACTGCCTTCCATCGCATGTCAAAGTAGGTCGTTTCCGCTGTGCTGTTTGGCCCTTCGTTCCGAAGCCACTTCAGAGCAGAAAATGTCAGAACTTCGGTCACGTGAGCGCCGTCTGTGGAAAGTCCACGATATGTTCCCGTCGTGCAGCTCAACATTCGGTAGACAACTGCTACGGTAAAAGTTATAAGTTTCCAAACTGTCAGGGGCCCCACGCCGCCTCATCAAAGGAATGTACAAAAGTTAAGCGGGAACCCTCCATTTTGAAGAAAACGGTGAGGGACCGTTCGACTTATCGAAAAGCAGCTGCTGACGTCAGGCGACGTCGTTCTCGTCACGGACGCCCATCAAGGAATTCTGTTCGGAGCACACAGAAGATGCACCCGCAGTGCCTCTTGCTGTTGACTCCGCTTGCACAACCGCCGATTGCACAGCCTCGACCCATCACTGAATCTGCAAAACCAACAAACCTTTCACGACGTGACACAACATTGCTGTGTCGGCTGTGGGTAGGAGTAGCATTCACTATGTCTTATATCTATCTAATTGGATTGGCGGACTCCTCCACGTAGGCTAAGTGCAAGTGGGAAGAGAACACATCTTCTGTGTCACGGTTCTCGCTTCGATAAACAACGCCAGGCTCTCCAGGGTGCCTTGAACAGACTGGACGATATACCATTTACAGAAGCAAAAGTATTGGGAGCCTGGCCTCACAGCTCATCAGCCCAGAAAGCCATTCGAGCTATTGTACAGTACCTGAATACGACAGACTTGAGTGCCCGACTTTAGATATGCTGCACCTGGCTTAGTGCACGTGAAAGTGCGATCAAGACTCGTGTCTTCTCTCTATTTCTTTCGCTCCCCTTCCGCCTCCCCACGCGTGGGGTGGGAAAGTGGACAAAGTCTTGTTAACCTCCCTGCCTTTCCTTTCTATCTCTCTCTTTTGACCTGTAGTCATGAGAGAGAGAGTCAAGGGAAAGACAGGGAGGTTAACCAGAGATTATCTCCAGTTGGTTACTCTGTACTGGGGGAGGGGCAAATGGATGTGGTAGGTGAGAGAGAGAAATGGATAAAGAAAGAAAAAAAGAGAAATGTAAAAAAAGAAACACACACACACGCACAGACGCACACACACACGCACACCCAAATTTACTCTTTCATTGGGCACTGTCATGCAGCCCGAAATGACGTTCCTAGCGTTACACAGTGTCACCATAGAATCCTACGTCACACGATGTGATGTACAGTCACAATTTGTCAGAAAGTCCCGTGTCTTTTAAGTAGAGCAGCAGCACCTTCAAAGCGGATCGCGCTGATGTTCGCGCAGGCCAGTTTCGAAAGAAGTTGCTTTGTGTCATTGGGTACTTATCCAGTTTGTCTAGGGTGGCTGAGAGGACTGCCCTTTGCCGGTTGAAACGAGGGCACTCATAATTCGTCAAAAAAGCTAGCAATGTATCGAGCTAACGGAGTTCCTCCATCGCACCAGCCGTACAGACAGTCTGGAGATTATCCAGACTGGCTTTAAGCAATGCTGCATGTGCAACGCACTTGACGACACCGAGGTCGACGTCGTTTTGGTTGTCGAGGACGTCTGCGACGCATCGCTTGAGGATGATTTCTATGGCAAGTCAGACGAGTATGCAGCATGTGGCATCGACTATCGAGATGCAGTGGCCGAGCTCTAAGCTTCCCGTTTCTCTCTCTCTCTCTCTATATATATATATATATATGGCGCGGCTTATATCCGAATCACATATTTTTATTTCCCGGTGAGTTCAATATAAAGGAGTCGACCTACATTCGTGTTCGACCTATCTTCGAGTAAATAGGTTAAGTAAGTTTTAACATTCGATGTGTATTCTGTCTGATCTGGATGTTGTAAACATAACATGTTTGAGTTTTGTCTTCCCTAGCCTAAAATTACCGTGAATGTGTGACTATTTTCAGGAGCGCTCTCATTAGCGTGCGCTCTGCCTCCGTAGTTCTTCCTTCCCTGACACAAAATGTTGTCCGCAAGTGTTCGCGGAGCGTTTTCGTGGAGCGCAACGTCGCGTTTCAGACGAATAGCTTAGGATGTGAAAGGCTGCGTCTGTTTTGAATACGGCACTCTCCCCGGCATTGCATTTCGTTTGCTTCATTCAACGCAAGCGACAGATAACAGGCATGGTGGATTCGTCAACATATTTGTCCGTGCTCGCCACTGTCCTGGAGGTTGTTTTCGTTGTGCGATTGAAGGGCTGGCATGCATGATGACTTCGGCGTACCTTTCCCTTGTAGCCTTACGCTTCTCTTTCGTGGCGACTTTAAACACATGCCACTTAAACGAAGTAACAAAACCGTGAAGCCACTGTGACCACCCCACTAAGCGATACAGCGTTCAGGACAGCATGTATACTCATTTTTTAGATTCCGTTCGGGGATTAACCTTCTTTGCTTCCGTAAGATTTTCCTTTGACGCTCAATGACGTACTGTACAAGCTCAGACCAACCTGTTAGATAACAGAGCGATCTCGGAGGGGAATATGCTGGGACCATGGTCGATGCATTCATGCTTGCGAAAGGCCACAGAAGCCCTTCTGCACTTCTCGAATCCTACTGGACTGTACGAACGCTTGCGACAGTGGACATTCCTCTGCGACTGACTCTGCGAATGACTGAGTCTTTATTATTTCTCTTCTCTCGCCTTATCCATTCTTCCCATTTCTCCCTCCCCAAGTGTACGGTAGCCAGCTGGGTATGGCCTTGGTTAACCTCCCTGCCTTTCCCTTTTCGTTTCTCTCTTTCTCTCTCTCTTCAGAGAAAGCTAGTTTCATCCGAGCCCAGTGGTTATCCTGCTTTAGGTTGCTTTCTTAATCTTGCTCGATGTCATACACCGTCTGCCCATTCTCAGCTTTGGCACTTTCATTTAATATCGCATCGAAGCTTGATATAACTTCCGTTCTCGAGAGCTGACTTACGACGGTAAAGTAAGGGAGTACGGAATACGAAGACTCGAATATAACGTAAAAAAAGCGACGCAATTTTCGTTTCATTCTCTCGCTGTCAGATGTTAAACAAAAACACTTTGCCATGGTACATCGTTGCTTACGACGAATACGGGGCTTAGGTGACGAGGTGGCTGGGGTGGAGAGTATAGTGGAGGAGAGGTTGTAAAGTGTGGGCTGTTTTCACTCAAAACGGGTGTTCGAGACGGGACGTCTGGCCAGCACTGCTGATAAGCTTGAGAAATGAAGCCCGCGGCAATAATCTCCGCAAAGATGCTTCGGGGGGGGGGGGCGGAAACCTAACGAACAAATATTAAAAAGATACGTCTTTGGTAAAACGAGGAGCTAAACCGTGGTCTAGTAATACTATCACTAACGAAACGCACGGCGACTCGCTTCATGTCACGCGCGCTGAAACTAAAGACGATCCAGTGGCTCAGGTTACGCTCAGCTCAAGGACGTCGCATTCCAAGAATTTGCTAGAAAAAAAAATTTAAACGCAAGAAAGGAAATGAAGAAAGAACAGCGTTCTTAGAAACTACTGTGCTGGACTCTAACTTTCCAGCATGCCTTCGCGGCTTCTGATGGGAGGGGTGGGGGGGGGGGGGGTTTACGTACAACCCACAAGGAAAACTGCCGTATCAGGCTTTCTTTAGAGAAACACCGGGAAAACGGCAGCGGTAGGCTGAGATGCTTAGCGTCTGAGTACGTGAGTTCCATACAGGGGTTCATTTAGTGGAACCTCGGCTATGGCTGCAAAGCCTACCTCTAACTAAATCACACCTCCCCTGCCGCTGCTGCAAATCCAAACAACCCGCAATGTGATTTAGAAAGGAAAGAAGCAGTTTATCGTTAATTTTTCGTACCCATCTTCCCGTTCCGCATTACAACTGGAGAGTCAACAGGAGATATGTTATGGTTAACGTCCCAGTCTTTTGTGTGTGTGTATATATATATATATATATATATATATATATATATATATATATATATATATATATATATATATATATACATATATATATATATATATATATATATATATATATATATATATATATATATATATATATATATATATATATATATTCACTTACGAGAAGCCAGCATAGAGGAAATTATCGGCAGTTAATGGGTTTCTTGACCAGGTCACCCAAAAAGTTCACGTAGGCATGGCGCCTGCGGCAGAAATGAATGTTCCGCATTCGTCGTCAAGGCTGTGAGTAGTGGCGCTGGCTGACACTCCCAGGGTTAGTTCTAGTAGTAAAACGTAAATACGCGAGCAAGGGGATTGGAAAACGGCGCCGCGGTAGCTCAATTGGTAAGGGCATCGCACGCGTAATGTAAAGGCATGTGTTAGTATTTAACTGCAGCCAGTTGTTTTTTCATCCACTTTCATTTACATTTATTTATAATTTTATTTCAATCACTTAATTACTGAAGATAACTTGCGCTACGCTGTCCTTGGTGTCGAAGCTTGTTGGCTTATGATGCATGGTTATATATAGGTATATAGTCATATCATAAGCTAACAAATTGTAATGGAAGACAAACGTACTTAGGAAGAGAGAGAACAAATATAGATAGGTCACAGATAGACAGATGGATGGATAGAAGAAAGAAATTGTCGAAAAAAGAACGACCACTTGGCCTTCTTCGGGATTACAAAAGTGCTTATAAAAATTACGTTGCATTTCTATTGACTTTCTATGACATTGACTGTTTAAGTACAACTGAATCTGACTCATTGTTTTTGAAAGGGTACAATATACCAACTACCCCTCCATTCTACCTGCCGTTTAATTTCCCATCTCCGACAGGTATCATAAATCTGGCTGGGCAGCCAAGCAAACTTAAAGAAAAAGAAATGCAATGCTTTCAACGCATTTTTTTTCTTTTTGTGATATATTGATATCCTTAACGTTCACTCTGCTTCATACATCCTTCCTAGATGTGGAGGCAGTATCCTTGAGTTCCGATAAGCGTGCGTCGAGATTCCTTCACGCTTTCAGGTGGGGGAGAGTGCAAGCTCGGCGCGTGGTAAGACCAGGCAAGCGCGCTACGCGTGACAAAGGGACTTTCGGGGGGTTCTTCGGGAAGCATGGGACGTAGGACGAAGTCTCGTAACTATAGCTTTGAGTAGGGTCTGCGTGTTTTGTCCGTTGTGAGCGCGTGTTGAGTATACGTATCGTGTCATATTTCAGCCATTCTTTATATACGAACTGGACCGTCAAGCCACTGTAAGCTTACATTAAACCTGAAATCTCTCTCTTTCTGTATTTCTTTGCCAGGAGTGTAGAAGAAAATAAAATGTACTGCTGTATAGGAGACAACAGAATTGGCTGGGGAAAGGAATCTATTTTCTTTCATCTGTTTTCATACCAGCATGGACGAAAACAGGATATCCCCCGGAAGGTGGCGAAGTTCCGCTCGCTAGTCTGGGTCGTTTGTCACTCGTTACTGCCAGGAACAAGGAGAGGGCGGCGAGGTATTCTCACGCCCACGGTGCAGGGCTTTTCACTATCACAAATGAGCCGTGTGTACACCTTAAAAAAGTTGAATTGCTGCTGATCTTATAGTAAATGAAAGTTCTGGCCAAGAATGATACGCTGCGAAACTACGTTCTGATCTTCTTCTTTGCAGGCTTAGGGTGGTTTTAGTGAACTTCGCATATGCGTTGTGTGTGTGTGTGTGTGTGTGTGTGTGTGTGTGTGTGTGCGTGTGTGTGTGTGTGTGTGTGTGTGCGTATATGTGTGTGTGTTTTAAAGAGCGCGCTATGATGAGTGCTAAGTATCATCTCACTTATTTGTTTTTGTGCGCAGTTGCCATACGTCTACATGTCGCAAAGAGTTGTAAAGTTGCTAAAAAGAGAGTAAACATTCACTGCAGAAGTATACTGGATCGATCATGCCAATTTATGTGTTTGGAAACCTCCTTTACTTCCTTTGTTCCTTTAGGTTGTTGTACAAGTACGCAAATCCATTTTTTTTACCCGTGAAAGGTGAAAGCAGCACGAAAGATCTCACATAAAAGCTTTTGTGATATGACGAACACGGAGTCAATGACGCATACGCAGCCTATGTGATGCCTTCAGTTGTGGCCAACTGAACGATATCAGCGGAAGAAAAGGATGCAGAAAGAATGGGAAAAATTGAAGTGATCACCAACATAAATCACGATACAGAAACATATATGATCCCCACACGATCACCATACAGAAAAAAAAAAATATGTCGGATCATACCTCGAGCTTTCAACGCGTGTTTCTCAAACAGCAAGAATAAAACGACGGCGCTTTCAACTGTGAAGAGCTTTGAACGTGAGGTCAATATAGAAATGTGGTCATTTTCAATAATTTGCAGTTTCAGCAAGGAGCTCCAGACAGAAACAGTTCAATAGAGAAACGCAAGACAAGTCGCCAATTCGGGACTGCGCTTACCGTTGCTCCGGCTTCCGAATCACTCGCACTGGGGACGTACACTCTTTCTTCGCTCGCCATCGTCTCCGATGTGTGCGCCGTGCTTCTCGGGCGAAAACAAGTGAGTGACGGAGGCCCTCGGCCACGGTGCTTGCTTGCGCGAGCGTGAGCGCGCGCGTGCGTGCGTGCGCAGACTGGCTCGTGGGCCTCGAAGAGACTAACCGTCCACTTCCCGTGAGATCTCGCAATACACTTCCGCGGTCGGTTGCAAGAAGCGGTCAATTGGATGCCACGTGCACAGCCAAACCATGGGGCAAGCTGATCGGAACAGCCTTGTCGCCTGTAATAGCGGGCCCTCGATTGAAGCCTCCCGAACCACCGCGAAGGAGACAGGTCGGCAACGGTCCTTTTGAATTCGAGAGACGCGACAAGTGTTGGAGGCAATTCTACTGTAAAGAAGCGCAGGCGTTCACTCCCGAAAGGCTGCAGTTCCTTCTATACTGTCCAGAAGCGGACCTTTTCTACGCGACAGAGGAAGCTCATGTAAACAAGACGGCTACGAACGTGTCGGGTTATCTCTCTCTCTCGGGAGGGGGAAGTTGTAGGAGTGGTGAACCATGCCCGATAACGGGTATGTCGCGCCGCACCTGCAACGCAGGACTCTCTGGAGTTCACGTGTGTACGTCTGCGTTTGTTTTCTCTTTCTATTTTTAGTGCGCGCTATATAACTGCGAACTGCCGCCGAGCGTGAAGCGACAGAGTCATTTTTGGGGGAAAGGCAAACATTCAGCGGTAGCGGGATAAGGAAGGTGTTACGAGGCTCGGATAGGGGGCAACGGAAGTGCGGGTCAACGGAAGAGGGAGGGAGCTTAACCTTTGTGACGCACCGTGTGGTGGCCGCAGGCACAAGCCGAACACGTGCCGTCTGGAAAAACTAAGCACGAGATTACATGGGCGGTGGTTTCGAAGATTGTTTATAGTTTTCCAGAGATACCCTCAAAGCGGACGATTAAGTCAAACTGTATTAATAGAGTACTCTTCTGCAATGGGTACGAAAGTTACACCTCCCGTTAGAGAAGGTTCGGTACGCAAGTAAAAAAAAAGAACTGGAACGAAAGATGAGTGGCGATGGCACTCTGAAGTTACGGAAACAGTGTGACGTGATGTCATGCGTATGGGGCTCTTGCATTGCCCAGAGGGCGCTGCGAAAAAGGTGCTAAAAAGCGCCCTCTGTCCTAAAATGGGTCGTACCAAGCTCGGTCGTCTGCTTCGGAAAGCACGTTTACAATATGGACCCCCCCCACTTTCGTTTGTGTTGTATCATGGCCTGCAGCGAATATCGGGCGCCGAAGATTTTTTCAGGGGTGGCACGCTGCGTAAAGGCAAGAAATTATGCAGTGCCGATTACGTGTACGCCGTTCAAGAATTAAGCGGCGAAGTTCTAGCGCGGTGTCAATGGCAAGTGAGGCGAGTCGCGTACGAAGTAGAACTTCAGGTAAGGTTTGCACGCTGCTAGATTCAGGCGCACAAACGCGAGGAAATGCTCGCTATAAATGAATCCACAGCAGCGATAAGCAGACATCATGTGTACGGAACTGCTCGAGCACACGACGGTACTCGCGGCGATGTACGAACTGCTCGAGCGCACGATCGTACGCGCCGCGACGGCAGCGGTCTTTCGACATGCCGCGCAACGGCGGGCCTCCTGCAATCTTAGTTGACTGCATGCCGCTAAACAAGTAGTTATGCCTGCGTTGTAGTAGCGGCCATCTGTCCCTTTTAGTAACTGGTAATAACTGATGCAATGCATATGAGCTCGCACGTACGTGCGAATCGCGCTGCAGTGCGAGCTCGTGAGCTGCTGGCTTGATGTAGCTTTTAATGATAGCGCTCGAAAATCGATCTGCTATAATCAATACTACCTTGATGCGCTGCCTCAACATGCCGGTTTGAGGTCAAGTATGAGCACATTTAACTCTCTAACCTGTGCTGCTCGTAGTGGGGTGGTGAATTGTCACCGAATCGGCCCGGCCATTTGCGGTCATTTGCACACACCTGGTCACTTCACCACTTCGCATGTGTCGAATTGTTAATTGTCGCTGTGGCCGGGTCTCTAATCGTGAATCACCAGCCATGCCTGCTGTTATATATGTCGGTCTGCTGTCGGGACCGTAGGTGCAAAAGACCGAATTATTAAGAACGCAGATAATCAAGCAAGCTTCAAGACAGGCGAAGCAGTCAGCATGGCGCGATGTTTCGCTTACTCAGCGCGACGAACTGCAGCTATGCAGCGCGCCCGTCGCTCCACTTCGTGAGGCCTTGAAGGAAAACGGTAGAATCTGATGTTGGGATTCAGGCCTTCTTGTTCATGGCAGCCCACGACGCAGAAGTAATGACGATGACGCCTTTTCGAGGCTGGGCTAGGTCTCTCCGGATCGGCGTCACCGATTCCTTCTGCTCCCAGCATTACGTCCCACGGCACACGGAGGGTCCGTTTTCGTTAAACTATAGGCTGCGGCGAGCTCGCAACGTGGTCAGCATGGTCTGTGAGAAGTGACGAGCCTTTTCGCACTCGCAACAGGGCAGAAATAAGTGCGAATCGACGCAAAACTCGGCCTAGAAACGTGCTTCGCCACAGCCAGGGCTCAATACGACCCAAGCTGGTACGACCCAGATGTCGTTTCCCGCGCCGCCACCAGGCGCCGCTACTATACCTCAAACTCCAGCGCAAGACGCCCATTGACCGCATAAATCCGGGCCTAGTTAACTACTTAAAGAAAAAGATGACTACCATTTCATATAAAGGAATCCAAGAACTGCACCAAAACGGCCTGCATACCGCAAAACGCTCCGTAGTCCGTGACGTCACACTGACGTACCAGCGCTGAAGTTTCGGTGCGAAAATCGAAAAAGGGGAGTTTGTCCTACATTTCCTGACCCAGTAACCAACTTTTACAGCGGAGCTGTCCTAAGCTAGTTTCCAGCGTTTGGTGGCGTGCGTAGGCGAAAATGGCAGCGACCTTGACCTTTGACGTAGGTATCTGTCGCACTCGCAACTCGGCGTTGGTGTTTTGTAGCTTAAGCGAGCAAACCTCTTTCCCCTGGCACGATATGCGGGCAAGGAGCGAGGGAGGGTGAGAAGAAAGGGCAGCGCGCGCCATCTGACGGGGCATAGCCCCCTAGCGAGCAGCGCACTAAGCGTGCTTTACGCGCCCTCTCCGGTGCTGACATCAGAGCATGTAACGAGCAGCGCATGCAGCTGTTGCGAGCGTGCGAGCGAGCAACGAAAGAGGAGAAGCGAGAAAGGATTGAGTGACGTCACATCCGCTCTGCTAGGCAGATGTTCAGTCTATGCCAGGCAAGTATTTTCCATTAATTAGCCGGTTAACTATTGCGCTACTTTCTAGTGTGTGGCGTCATTAGCGACGTAATTACTTCCGCTTTCTACTTCCGGGTTTTCAGGAATTTCTACAAAGTCATGTTCACGTGGTGTGTCTCTAAAGTCTATGATTCTGTGCTTTGGTGTGCGGTAATAAGTGATTTCTAATTAATTCTATTCATTTCAGACACTTAAGTAACTCAACTTGTAACTAAATCCATGCTTTGATATCACATTTATAACGAAACCCATGAATTTTGTACTGTACTATTCATTTTCTTTTTTCTGATATATTTTGAATTGTGTCCCCTGTCTCCTCAGGTGAACCGGAAGTGCTGCACAAGAAACACCAGTGTCACTCGATGTTCGTGCCACTAAAAGCTACGGCTGCATCTATAGAGCTAAAATAGCATAAGCATAAGGCAAATCGTATCAGCGTATGTGTCCCAACTGCGTTTGAGGCCAGGTGTGTCAAAACCGGTGATGGATGATGGTTTTTGCGTTGCGATCTACGCAAACAGCGGCAGCGCGGCCGTTGCACCCTATGCCTTACCGACCACGGGCGAGAACCTTGCCGTGGAATGTACCGCCGTGCGCGCCGTACAGACTGGGGAGGGAATCCTTGTCGCCACCGTATACGTTCATCCCGGAAAGTCTAAGAGGGACCTTGAAGCCTTTATGCTCGACACGTTTGTGTGGATCCTCCCGGCTGACTCCAATCCCGGCGTCATTGTGGGTGACCTTAACGTCCATGTGTCTCGTCCCGATGGAAAGTAGTTCTTGGCGTTTCTCGGGGAAAGGTCTGGCCTTCAATGTTACACCAAGACCAATGTCTCCACGACGCGCCATCATCGGTAGTGCATAGACTTAACGTTTGCTAAGAACATCTCCAGTGTCGTCACAGAACCCATGCCGTCGTCTATCATAGCGACCATAAAGCCATCATTATAGTGGTCACAAGATAAACGTAATTACATATGAACGCAACAACGTGCACATTTGTGTTATATCATCTTGTCTTATTTTCTTTTCTTTATAGTTATATACAGCTCCGCTGGTCATACACCTTCACAACATGGAATGGCTCTGAATTTTTCTTCTTCTTTTTGTTTTCGTTTATACAATTTATTTTTATTGTGTCATTCACCCTAATCATTTGGAGTAGCATTTCAGGCATTTCGCTGAGCTAGCATTTCCAGCACTGATTAACGTTCCTCTCTCTTTCCCTTTTACCTTTCCTGTGAGACATTGGCCTCCAACGATAAGTTTCGGACGTGTCCGAGTGTGTGTACTGTGCGAATGTGGTGCGTTTCGCGTATGTCGTTTCACACGTCGACGCCCTTATCTGGACTATCATGCTAGGCGCACCACTATGAAAACTCATCCATATCTCATATAAGATCATAAGCAGCAGCGGAAAGAAATGACACCAGCAACAAGAGACTTCACCCGCGTTGAAAAGACTGGGTGTTTATCGGGATAAACCGACGAATGCCTTGCTCTAAAGACGCGGATCGTAATGCGCGCTTGTTATTCGGGTCTGCGAGAGACGGCGGAACGATCACTGACGGCCCCGGATCCTCTGTTGACGTAGAAGCCCCGTGATATGGAGACAGAGCACGTTTCGCCTGCTCTAGGCTGCATTTTGCTTCTATGTTTGACCGCTGTATTTCAAAAGTTCCTTTCAGTTCGAGACCTATGAACGTGCACCTTCTTCCTCAGGTTCATGGCACACCTCAGATTCACGATCCACGAGAAGTTCGTCCCTACAGTCGTGTGATACCTTGCTAGGACGACCTTGTTTCGCTAGCCTTTCAGAGCCAGTAACCATTGGCTTCACGCAGATTCAGCTATTGTCACTTTTCATTACGTGCCGAAGTAATATTTCATATTTTCTATTGGACCTTCGGCTTCAAGGGAAATTACATGAAAATGTTAAGCCGGGTTTTATTGATAGATTATTTGTCTAGAAGTTTATGATCATTGTGTATGTGCCAATACATAGCTTTGATACGTAGAAAACTGCCGCCGATAGCCCCGCCACCAAAGCGTAGGATTTGACGTAATCTCCACGTGATCTCCCTCTACATCCCTCTCTGTGAGTCTGCCAGCGTTGGCGTCATATGAGAGGTGTACCATAGTTCACAACAGGCGGTGCGACTTCGATGTTCCATTGTTCGTCCTTTCCTCGCTTGCAAGAGCTCTGTTCTCGCTCCAAGTGACGAATTAATTATTGCAGGTGCATAATCTTCCACTCTAGCTCGACCTTATATATGCCTTTCGTGTCCCTTCAATGTCCGCGAACTTGACTTTTAGCGGACGCAGTTAAGCGTGACTTATTTTCCGTGTCTTAGGCCATAGGGCCATCCGGGCTTGGAATAAAGGTTTATTCATTCATTGCTTCAGCTTAAACACCAGATCGTATACGACACTACCAGCTCCACTAAGGCAATTCTCGGCCTAGATATTAAAAAGGCCTTTGACATCGTTAAACACGAAACGATCTTAAAAACAATTAGAACATTAGGACTAGGCCAAAGAACGTACAATTACGTTAGAGATTTCCTCGCGGGCAGGCGCGCACGCGTCGTCGTCGGCGACGAGGAATCGCCGGAATTTGAGAGGGGTCCGTGCGGCCCGCCGCAACGATCCGTCTTATCACCATTACTTTTTGATTTAGTTCTACTCGGTCTACCCGAGAAATTAACAGAAGTAGCAGAATTGCATCACAGCCTCTACGTGGATGACATCACCCTCTGGGTTCCCGGGGGAGGATGTGACGGTCACGTCGAGCGAACGCTACAGGCAGGAGTAGATGCGGTTCAGAATTACTTGCGTGGAACGGGCCTCGAGTGCTCGGCTACCAAGTCCGAACTCTTAATCTAGAAACCCACAAGGAGAGGTCGTAAAACCATGCGCGACGAGGAACGGGAATACTTTAAAATAGGCATTATATTGGCAGATGGTACTGCCGTACCGCACGTAGACAAAATTATAATCCTGGGGTTACACCGGCAGGCAAATGGCCATAACGGAGAGACGGTGCGAAGACTTCGTCGTTCGGCAGACGACATGATCCGACTCTTGCGTCGCATCACGAGTAGACGCAACGGTTTGCGTGAAGAGTGCGCGATCCGCCTCGTGCAGGCGTACGCGATAAGCCGCATAACGTATGTTGCCCCTTACCTGAAGTGGATAGGGTGCGAAAGAAACAAGGTCGAATGCATGATACGAAAGGCTTTCAAGAGGGCGGTCGGCGTTCCACTCAACGCGAGCACCGACAAGTTTCTAGAGCTCGGACTTCACAACTCACTTGATGAGTTAATCGAGGCGCACGTCGTTGCGTCTCGATTCTTCTTCTTTCATTTGCTTCCAGAGCTGATCTAGCTTAATCGAAAAGAGCTGCGATACTGTAGCGTGCGCATGTTTGTACATGTTCTAATCCTCAGGGCCCATGCTTATGAGGCTTGGTGCTGGGTTCGTTGATTAAAATTTCGGGTGCATTTACAGCATGTGAAAGGCAGGCAAGCGACCGTGAAGCGCTGCAGCTTTATTGTCAGTACACTTTCCGTTGGCATAAGTTTTCCGGTATTGTATTCTCCAGACATCGAAGCTGCCGCTGCGGAAGACGGAAGCTTTCTTAAGAAAGTTTTGCCCGCATCGCCCTTCAGTGTGTAACCTGAGGGCGGATGGTCTGCGTACAAACACTGCATTGCTACTTAAAAGGATGCTTTGCAATTAAGAGGAGAATGATTGGGCCACAGCAACAACGACAAACCGTCAGTGTGCCGAAATTATGCCAGCCAATCGCAACTACCCGAAAGTAATACATTACTTTGTGGTTGGCGCCCGCTTGAGCTGCGAGTCTTTATAGGAACAGGCGACATGCATCAGTAGGCTTTGTTTCACTTCAGGTCAAATAAGACAAAAAAAGAAAGGGTGGGCCAGTTGGGTATAGATAATTAAAACCACATACAGCACGAAGGACAAGGACTAAGAGAAACGATGCACACTGCGCTGCAGGGTGGGTGGTATTTATTAGTCCTTGTCCTTCGTGCTGCACGTGGGTTTAGGAGAACATACCGACACTTCCCCTCAAGCTCCTACTTGCAGCTTTTTGCCTGGTCACCCTCGCGACCTTTTTGTTGCAGAATAAACTGAACTCAATTAAATTCAAACTTGTGCAATAATGAATTGATAGCGCTCTCCCTAATTCTAATCGTAGCCTTCAAATCAAAGGAAGATGCCGGAATAATTGTCTCCTACCGATTGAAATACTTTTCATAGAGTTATTGAAATGTGCAGCCCTCTTTCACTAAAGTAGAAGGGTTGTTACGACGAGATAAACAAAAACTACAAATATAAACGAGAAACCACCCGTGCACTCTGTGAATCGAAGTATACGCGAAGTGTCTATCCAGCATTGTTTTGGGTCCCGCAAAACGATATCAGGTGGACCGACGTGTTTGTGTAAATTGAGTAGTCGTGTCTGGATCACGAGCGTACGTGTCTGTGACAACAGCAGCACAACGACGAGCCCGTAGAATACGATCATAGGGTAGCAACGACATTATTTCTACACCGACTGTTCGACAGAAGGTTGCGACAATGTAATTGTTGGTTCCTGCATAAGGAGCGGACGAGCGTAAACAAGAGAAACAGCGAAACTTAAGCGAGGAAAGTGGGCCTGTCCCGGAGATAGTACAATCTAACACGGCGCTTCGAAGCGCGAGCTGTCACAAGGAAAGAAGACGATAGAGTTGCCCGAGGTACACGCGCCGAGTGTTTCAAACAGCTGGCCGGCTTTAAGACGCGAGAAGTTCGCGTGCAATCGTGGCCTAATGGCGAGAGCACCCGGTTGCCTTGCTTGCCGGTACAGGTTCGATACCATCATCTGTCAAGCATAACATTGTTTTATTAGAGCGAGACGAGACAGGAACGTACCTCGCTACCTACCGATACCGACTTGCCGCCGAGCGCCAAGAAATGGGGCAAAGAACGCTTTGCAGCAAAGAGAGTCTATATTGTGCTGTAGCAGTGTTAAGGCAATTTTGTGAAAGTGTGACAAAGGACCAATACATTCCACCCACCGCAATGGCTTATAGGGGATATTGTGTTGAGCCGCTCAGCATGAGGTCGTGGGCTCAAACACTGGCCGCGGCTGACGCATTTTGAAGGAAACGAAATGCAAAAAAAAAAAAAAACGCACGTGTCCCGCGCAACGGGGTCCCGTTAAAGATCCCCAGGTGGTCACAACTAAGCCGGCGTCCCCCACTACGGTGTTCCTCAGAATCAAATCATGCTTTTGGCACGTAAAACTCTAGAATTCAATTAAGCAAACCTATTCATCCCGCTTCAAACATTTGCTTCTACCAGTCGGTCACTAAGTACCCTGTGGACTTCGTATCCGTACTATTCGTTGCTAAGGAATCGACACCTCTCCTTACTATAAGCAGCAGCCATATTTGTACATGTGATTAGACCCTCATCGTTCCGCAGCTATAACCCATTCACAGTTCAGGCTATATTAGTGCCCCCGCTGAGGCAATGCCAGCGACGAAAGACAGGAACAGAGAGGGAGATAAGGTCTGAATGGCGGGAAAACGATAGCGTACGACGCAATCGTTTTCGGCTAGGAACATCTGCTAGTGTCACCTTGCATCTCGCCTTAGCCTGGTGCCAGAGTTATCGTCTGCCAGATAACGTGGACCTGCGTCCCGTAATACTGACGGCAAGCTCCAAAAACCGCTCTTGGACATATAAGGCGTATAAGGTGATTTCGTATAGAGTATCGCCAGTTGTGCGCTACCCTGTGATAAGTTATCTGCCTTCCTGGCTGATTTCACAAGGCGGCTTTCCGAGCGGAAAACGCTCTCGGAAGCAGCGGAAATTTTTCCTACGCAAGATGAGACAACCGACGGGCTATCGTCGACTCTTATCGCCAACTTTATAGGAGCGGCGCACGTCTTCACGCATGCCGCACCATACTACGTAAGGGATCACGTAACGGTTGTCCGTCATGCAAAAAGACAGCTCGCGTACACGCCTGCTGCGGCACCCACGCTGTTAACTGTACGTTTGACAAGGCGATCTATATTTAACATCTGTAGACTTCGTGCATCACATCCAAGCAGCGATACTGGTGCGGGTGACGCAGTTGAAGTTATGTCAGACAGTTTCAGCGCAGGTTGCAGAGGAGTTTGTGCACGCAACTAAGACACAGACGTATATGACCATGTACGCCTACAGTCGAGTGCGTTCGGAAATGAATTGCTATCAGTGAACGCTGTACCCTTCGTAGCTTATATGGCTGTGGGGCAACCTCGCAGCTGTAATGGCTCAGTAATGCCGCCGATGGAAGGAACGATAAAAAAAGAGGTGGGCACACTGCAAAAACACGCAGCTCAGAAGAAGAAAGGAGAATAAGTGAGAATAACAGAGAAAAAAATAATAGAAAGATGCAACAATACCAACTTTTCCTGCTTATACACCCGCCTTGGTTGCTCAGTGGCTATGGTGTTAGGCTGCTGAGCACGAGGTCGCGGGATCGAATCCCGGCCACGGCAAATCCGGTCAAAGCATTGAATTGTGCAACCTTTTCCTACTGAAGAGCCAGTTCGTGTGACAGAAACAGAAAATTTCTACCGTATATGAAAAAAAAATTTTGTGGAATTCAGAGCTACCGTGAAATCAGAAATTTGCGAGGACAGAAATTTTCGTGGTTTTGAATAATGTAAAATATGGCGTGGTCGCAACAGTAGGGTCGGAAGGTGGTAGTGAGCGCTGCATCCCGTGTCCTAAACCGGCTTTCTCGTCTTCATCCTATTAAATCACAATGCAAAGGTGCGACGCTGTTAACTATTTCTTCCCGCAGATGGGACCATCTCTGCCTCTTTATTTAATCTGGCCTTCAAGCACATCTTTACCTCGCACATTTATTTATTCAGGCTAATTATAATTCCCTGACGCTTTGGCCAGTTGTATCATTGTTAGCGGTATCCTTTCTATTAAAGCTCTTCCGGCTACGTATAATAGCTTTTCAGTCGCTCCACACTGAACCTCAAATCTGTCAGCGCCGTTCTTTCGAAGGTTGAGATCCAGGTGCGATGCTGTTTCTTTGCATCTGCACGTCTAACTTCCATGCCTTGGTGGTTCACCAAACATTGTTTTTTTTTTCCGGGACAGTCTATGGCTTCTGTTGTATCGGTATGGCGCGAAGTGTGAGGCGCAATGATCTCTCGCCATCTGTCTCAAACAGATTCATCGGCGTCGCTTCTCTGATCGAAACAGCAGTGGTGGTGGTGCATCATTCTGGGGTGCCTCTACGAGTCCTGAGTCCCGGATCAGCGTCCGTTTACAAGGCTGTTCTGCTGTCCCGCACAAAGAAACTCGAAAACATGCCCACTGGACTAGCTGCTCCTCCTGCCTCTGGCTGCAGTTGGTTGTCTGTAAATTGGGCAATGCGTCGTAAGAACAGCGCATATTTGTGTTCGCACACTGGTTGATGCAGTGATATAATTTGCAGAAACGTGAAAACGAGGAACCTACTTTCTACGGTAATTCAAAAACGTAAAGCACTAACTGAAAAGTTCGAGTCTGCGAAATTTATTATATAAAAGTGTGCGCGCCTGTTAATAGCATTGCATACAACATTGCGCACGTTGCTGAAGTCTGAGCTGAGCATACATACATTAATGTCGCCTGTGGGCTGCAGCGGTGTGCTCCTGTGCTACCGGGGCTTAGCAGAGAGAAGGGAACTAGGCGTCAAATTCCTGATTAATAAGAATATAGCTGGTAACATACAGGAATTCTATAGCATTAACGAGAGGGTGGCAGGTCTTGTTGTGAAACTTAATAAGAGGTACAAAATGAAGATTGTGCAGGTCTACGCCCCTGCATCCAGTCATGATGACCAGGAAGTCGAAAACTTCTATGAAGACGTGGAATCGGCGATGGGTAGAGTGAAAACTAAATACACTATACTAATGGGTGACTTTAATGCCAAGGTAGGCAAAAAGCAGGCTGGAGACAAGGCAGTGGGGGAGTATGGCATAGGCACTAGGAATATCAGGGGGGAGTTATTAGTAGAGTTTGCGGAACAGAATAATATGAGGATAATGAATACCTTCTTCCGCAAGCGGGATAGCCGAAAGTGGACGTGGAGGGGCCCGAACGGTGAGACTAGAAACGAAATAGACTTCATACTCTGCGCTAACCCTGGCATCATAAAAGATGTGGACGTGCTCGGCAAGGTGCGCTGCAGTGACCACAGGATGGTAAGAACTCGAATTAGCCTAGACCTGAGAAGGGAACGGAAGAAACTGGTACATAAGAAGCCGATCAATGAGTTAGCGGTAAGAGGGAAAATAGAGCAATTCCAGATCAAGCTACAGAACAGGTATTCGGCTTTAACTCAGGAAGAGGACCTTAGTGTTGAAGCAATGAACGACAATCTTGTGGACATCATTAAGGAGTGTGCAATGGAAGTCGGCGGTAACTCCGTTAGGCAGGATACCAGTAAACTATCGCAGGAGACGAAAGGTCTGATCAAGAAACGCCAATGTATGAAAGCTTCTAACCCTACAGCTAGAATAGAACTGGCAGAACTTTCGAAGTTAATCAACAAGCGTAAGACAGCTGACATAAGGAAGTATAATATGGACAGAATTGGACATGCTCTCAGGAACGGAGGAAGCCTAAAAACAGTGAAGAAGAAACTAGGAATTGGCAAGAATCAGATGTATGCGTTAAGAGACAAAGCCGGCAATATAATTACTAATATGGATGAGATAGTACAAGTGGCTGAGGAGTTCTATAGAGATTTATACAGTACCAGTGCCACCCACGTCGATAATAGAAGAGAAAATAGTCAAGAGGAATTCGAATTAATGTCGCCACAGGTAACGCCGGAAGAAGTAAAGAAAGCCTTTGGAGATATGGAAAGGGGGAAGGCAGCTGGGGAGGATCAGGTAACAGCAGATTTGTTGAAGGATGGTGGGCAGATTGTTCTAGAGAAACTGGCCACCCTGTATACGCAATGCCTCATAACGTCGAGCGTACCGGAATCTTGAAAAATGCTAACATAATCCTAATCCATAAGAAAGGGGACGCCAAAGACTTGAAATATTATAGACCAATCAGCTTACTGTCCGTTGCCTACAAACTATTTACTAAGGTAATCGCAAATAGAATCAGGAACACCTTAGACTTCTGTCAAGCAAAGGACCAGGCAGGATTCCGTAAAGGCTACTCAACAATAGATCATATTCACACTATCAATCAGGTGATAGAGAAATGTGCGGAATATAACCAACCCTTATACATAGCTTTCATTGATTACGAGAAAGCATTTGATTCTGTCGAAACCTCAGCAGTCATGGAGGCATTACGGAATCAGGCTGTAGACGAGCCATATGTAAAGATACTGAAAAATATCTATAGCGGCTCCACAGCCACCGTAGTCCTCCATAAAGAAAGCAACAAAATCCCAATAAAGAAAGGCGTCAGGCAGGGAGATACGATCTCTCCAATGCTATTCACAGCGTGTTTACAGGAGGTAGTCAGAGACCTGGATTGGGAAGAAATGGGGATAAAAGTTAATGGAGAATACCTTAGTAACTTGCGATTCGCTGATGATATTGCCTTGCTTAGTAACTCAGGGGACCAACTGCAATGCATGCTCACTGACCTGGAGAGGCAAAGCAGAAGAGTAGGTCTAAAAATTAATCTGCAGAAAACTAAAGTAATGTTTAACAGTCTCGGAAGAGAACAGCAGTTTACAATAGGCAGCGAGGCACTGGAAGTCGTAAGGGAATACATCTCCTTAGGTCAGGTAGTGACTGCGGATCCGGATCATGAGACAGAAATAATCAGAAGAATAAGAATGGGCTGGGGTGCGTTTGGCAGGCATTCTCAGATCATGAACAGCAGGTTGCCATTATCCCTCAAGAGAAAAGTGTATAATAGCTGTGTCTTACCAGTACTCACCTACGGGGCAGAAACCTGGAGGCTTACGAAAAGGGTTCTACTCAAATTGAGGACGACGCAACGAGCTATGGAAAGAAGAATGATAGGTGTAACGTTAAGGGATAAGAAAAGAGCAGATTGGGTGAGGGAACAAACGCGAGTTAATGACATCTTAGTTGAAATCAAGAAAAAGAAATGGGCATGGGCAGGACATGTAATGAGGAGGGAAGATAACCGATGGTCATTAAGGGTTACGGACTGGATTCCAAGGGAAGGGAAGCGTAGCAGGGGACGGCAGAAAGTTAGGTGGGCGGATGAGATTAAGAAATTTGCAGGGACGGCATGGCCACAATTTATACATGACCGGGGTTGTTGGAGAAATATGGGAGAGGCCTTTGCCCTGCAGTGGGCGTAACCAGGCTGATGATGATGATGAATGTCGCCTGCCAAGATGGTGCGCTGTGAGGCATGAGCCTTTCTGACGTTTAGTACAACCTATAACTGCTTTCATTTAGCGAAAGAACTGTCCGTCTTGTTGCTGGTTAATAGGATTTAAAGCTGCAGGCTCGAGCTGCTGTGCGTTCCAATTCTACCGTGATTTCGGTATGACTGAGAAAGAAAATTTCGGAGCGTCACAAACAAGGCGAATTTTCCAAAACACTCCATAGGGAGAAACGAAATAGTATGACGTGACGACGTACACTGTTAGTGTACTTCGTCGTCGTAGAGGGCGGTGCCGGGCGACTCACCATGTTCACCCTTTTCGTTTTCTCAAGGTCACTTATACAAGTGTCACCTTGCCGCACCGACCTCCTTTAGTACCATTGCCGTTAAGAAGGAGATGGGACTGGAACGCGCGGCGCAATTCAGATGCAGATGATAGCATCTGCGTCGGCTATTTCATAATCTCTAACATCTACTAGCCACGGGATCGGATCGGAATTTCTTTCTACGGCCTATGGCTTAATTATTACTTCACAAAAGATGCATGTTTTTTGAATATTGCAGGCTGCTGCACGCAGATTAAGACCTAAGAAAAAAGCCATCACGAGACAACCAGTTATTTGGCTCGATCAGGGAGTCAACGGCACATATATAACTGGCTTTGCTGTTTTGAAACTTATTCGTCTTTGTCTGTTCATAGAATGTCTGTTAAGAGTTTGGATGGTTCGCTTCGCGCATTTCCATTTGAAGAGGTTGTTGAGAAATTGCATAATCATATCGCCTATTGATTTGTTCTTTTCTAGTGTCATTTCCTTTGTATGTACTAAAATATGTACCCACTACTGGAAATAGAGACAGCAGTATATGTAACATAAAAAAAAGATAATTCTGCTTAGTCTTTCATATGTCCTTTAATTTTTGCTTTAGGGTAGTCATATTTCAGGCTGTTTTGGTAACTCTATTGAAAAGGTTAATTGTGAAAAGATGAATTACAGAATATGTGCATTATTGCCATGAAAGCGATGGAGAAATGCCAACTTAAAGCGTGCCTAAATACATGATGCAACAGCAAGAAATCTCTCAGCGCTGGCTGATCTCAATAGGTCCCGCGTCATGCGCTTTCAGTCCTTTTGACACTTTGCATAATGATATGGCGTATCTGACAATGGTAGTGCCTCTGCAGTGAAACTCCACTGAAAGCATACAGGACAGAAATTCTCCACGAAGAATTTCCCTTTCATTCATTCAGTTTGACGGAATAGTTCTGCGGAAACCCGCAAGGTGCAGAGAAGTAATTATTAAAGGGAAAATCAGACATCCAACCGTTCGCAGCAATTGCCACAAGAGAAACCCATGCGGGTTCCTCGAAAGAAAAGCCTTCGGTTCTTTATACGGTTCAGTTTTCGCGTGCGCTTTTCGTGCGTCCAACTATTTCCAGGCAGCACGTCCAGTCTGTTGCATTTACAGGGTTGTCAGTCGACCAGTGTGTTCGCTTGTATGTCATCTAAGACTCTACGTGGTTGATGATTGGTTTTACCGCTGCACTGCTAAGCGTGAAGTCGCGGGATCAAATCGTGGCCGCGGTGGTCGCATTTCGATGGGAGCAAAATATGGGAGAAGCCTTTGCCCTGCAGTGGGCGTAACCAGGCTGATGATGATGATGATGATGTTTACCGTACATTGGTTGCACGTTAACGAATTCAAGGTGGTCGAAATTATACCGGAGTCTCGCACTACGGCGTGACTCATAATCAGATCGTGGTTTCGGCACGAGACCCCCCCCCCCCCCCCCCCCTTTTTTTTTAAATATCTCATCTCACTGGGCCCTCGAACACGTATCATGTGACTGTCCTCGATGTCTTGTGCAAAGACGATCACACGCGACTGCGTTAGCTCGCACGGACGTACGACAGACCGTGGTCAGAACAAAGAAATTTTGAACACCTATTTCACGAACCATCGCAACAGAGGGCTAAAAAATCATTGTTAAAATTTTTAAGAACAAACCTGACCACGCGACTGTACCACTGACTAGCATTAACTGTTATCCCGTGCTGTGATCGTGTGAGATAATGGCGTGCATGTGCTCCGCGTCTCCCTCTATAGATTTTCATCTTTTTATCTTTTTTATCTCCTCATTTCCCACTGTAGGGTTGCAAACCGGATATTGGTTAACCTACCTGCCTTTATCCTTTCTTTTTCTTTCTCTGGCTCTCTCTCTGATACAAAGAAAGGGCTCCTTCATTTTTATTGTGTGCATTAGTCAAAGAGAAATTGATATGGCTTCTATGACCTAGCTAGAATATATAAATCAATCCCCTATTGTCGTTAGTGTACCGAAACATTTTGAGGACTTTCTCATACCCAAATGTCATGCAGTACTTATATAAACTGCCACCGTCGGTATTGTGCAAGAAGCTATGCTTTCGCGGCCTTCCTGCAGCAAGTCAAAGTGTCGGGGTATAGGGAGCCTGGATATATTTAGAGCAAGCGATGGCCCCGATCACACGAAGCTGCTGCTTGCGACGTCTGGGATGACATTACAATTTTTATGCTTCGCGCGAAGCCAGTGTGACTCAGTGCCACTGAATGGGAAACTGACGGCACACAAAAGAAGCTCACTTGACACTTTATTTTGGACCTCATACACTTACCACGAGGCTACATGAGAACCTTCACAAGGCTAACATAATCTAAGCCTGAAGCACGGAACGCCACCGCGACATACGGTGCAGTCAAAGTGGCCGTCGAGTGAGGTGGGCGAGGTCCACGGGCCCATGCGAGCGCTACCGAAGAACTGAAATTAAATTGCACTGCACCCAATAATCCCCTAACTGAGACCCTTTTCTACTTTAATCCCCAACAGCGGCCAAGAGCAGTCCCTTTCATAGAAATAAAGGTTCTATTCATTCATTCATTTGCTCAAAAATGTGGTTATGTTTGCTTCAGTTCCCCAATTTTCATGCCTTTACTTACTCACGGTATATCTTGCTTCCTCCAGTTTTGTTCTAACCTCCCAGGGTACCTTGCAACCCATGGTATTGGGGCACGATAACACTATGCTAGTTAGGCCCTTCAATGTGATATCGCCACAATCGCATAATCGAAATCGGTACAAAGCGGTACGTTAGAGGAAATAACGTTCTCTATAACAGGAAACTAATAAGCAAATTGTACTATAACAAGTATCATAAAAACCGCTACGATGACTTCTAACGTTGACATTGCGTCCGCAGAGTAAATGACCAAGTAATACGTCGCGCTTAAGTTGAGTTCTTTCGTTGTAGGGTTAACAATAGCGAATATTTAACGAGGTTGAACTCACTGTGGAGTCTCTGCTTCCGGCATTTGCTTAACGTAAACTCACATTGGTCCCTCTTCCTTTTGGACTCACGGGAGTAACCATATTAGGTTTATTTTATCGCCTTAACTTTTAAACCCTCTCACCAGGTACGTGCGTTTCATCAACACTCGCAGAGAGTACAACACCCGCAATAAACTCGAACTTCCCGTTCAGCCAGGTTTCGGCGAGCTCTCTCCCCCCCCCCCCCCCCCTTCCTGGCCCTCCCCATCTCTCACCGGTCCAGTGCCAAGTTTTGAGGTAAAGAATGAAATACACACTCTCCACTCGGTAAACACTCGTCCCGAGACTCGCGGAAGCGCGCGCAGCGTTTTTTTTTTCTCTTTCGCGGCGCTTCGAGCCAGCAGACGCGCGCGCGTGCCACTTTACCTCAACCGGAGGATGGGGTCGTAGGAGGTGCGTTTGAGCAGGATGAACTGGTTGAAGAGGCGCGAGCTGAGTCCCAGGCCGCGGCTTTCCATTCGCGGCGGCAGGTCGGCGCCCAGCGACGACGGGTCGAGGACGGCGCACCGGTGGTGGCGGCGGCGGCGGCGGCGGCAAAGGTTACTACGGCGAAGAGCAATGGTGGCGGCGGAGGGCAAGCACGGCCGTTCCGTTTCTTGGCACCGAGGCACGCGCGCGCAGGGTTTTGAACGACTGGTCGGAGCTCCGGTGCCCTCCGCACGGCGACGACGTAGGGCCGCGAAGAAAATAGCGAGAGAACAGAAGGGAGCGGGCGCCACTCGGCAGTCGAGGTGGGGGAGCGGAGAACGACTCAGAATAGCAGCAGCTCGTTCTCGGGGTACTGGGGAGGGGAGGGTGCGCGGCGGGGACGGGGTTCAGAATGCCGCAGGGCTGCAGCCACCGCTTCGCGTCGCGTAGCGAGAACTGCCAAGCGCAGGTCGCCTATCGCGGGTAGAGTATACGGCTGGACTGGCGGAGACGAATCGCGCCATGGGTGCTGTGGGCATGCGCGTTGAGAGGAACGCGTAGGTTCTGGAAGGGAGAGGGCGAGATAGGAGAGAGCGAGGAGGATATGAATGGGAGAGGGAGAGAGAGAGAGAGTAGGCTGTTATGAAAGGGACGTGGGTGAAGGTGAGAGGCGCTCGTGAGGGTCGCGAATGCAACAGTTGGAAACACCCCGAACGCTTAACATCCGGATTGCAGCGACGGCGAAAAAAGAGGAGGAGACCTAGAGAAGATGACGGCACGCTGTGCCAAGTGCCAAAATAAATTTTCTTCAGCAAAGCAAGAAAAGCCAAGTGCTGAGGTGGTGAAAGCTAGCTGCTTGTACAAAGCATGGCCGGCGGGCTTATCTTTTCTTTTTTTTTTCTTCTTTCTGTGGTGGTAGCGTATGACACGCTGTAAATCACCGCTCAGTGCTCGTCTCGTGAAATTGAACCTGAAGCTAAAATTTACATATATGCAGTGTAGGTTCTTGCGGTGGCTATTTTGTAGTTTACTGGAACTACAGGTCGTTTGCCTGCTCTTCATAGCCCTTCGTCCGCAATGAGGAGTGGACTCACTCACTCACTCACTCACTCACTCACTCACTCACTCACTCACTCACTCACTCACTCACTCACTCACTCACTCACTCACTCACTCACTCACTCACTCACTCACTCACTCACTCACTCACTCACTCACTCACTCACTCACTCACTCACTCACTCACTCACTCACTCACTCACTCACTCACTCACTCACTCACTCACTCACTCACTCACTCACTCACTCACTCACTCACTCACTCACTCACTCACTCACTCACTCACTCACTCACTCACTCCTTACCGAAAAATAAAAGGTTCTCATGATATGCGAAAGATGGAGTGCTTGTCAATGAGAGTCACATGTTCAAAAGCAAAAGCTTCCCTATCGTTGCATCTCTTAAACACACGCACGCACAAATGTTTTTCACGGAGATAAAGATGCAGTTAGCATTTATGTTTCAAACCTCTTCGTAGGCAGTGAATTCAATGCGGATTATTGGGGCGATAGCTGTCTCGAATCACGTTTATAATTGGTCAAGTGCGATATTAATGTACCACGCAGATCACATTATCGCTTTATATTACACATTTCCCCCCTATTTTAACCACTGTTAGCTAGTAAGGACCATAACGACATCCACTGATGTTCTGCAGCTACTTCAGATTAAGAAATATGCATACGGCGAAATTCCAATACATCTTACAGATTCTCTTGAAGAAGTGTCCTCTTGTGACCATGGTAGATATATATATATATCATGTGAACGTTCGCGTTTTTTATTATATTTCTTATATTCGTTATAAGTGTGTTTGTGCGTGTGTGCGTTACATGGTGAAAGTGGCGGCCTCAGTTTCCCCATTGTGTCTTGGCATAACCAGCAAGAATGTTGCCTACCTCCTCGTTCTTCTACACTGCGGTCACTAAGCAACAAACAACAAGTTTACTTGTAAATTTGAAGAGCATAAAAATGTAAGCATCTTAGGAAATACAAAAAGAAAGAGAAGAATCATGGAAAGGAAAGTATCCCGGTCTACATCAGTTTAAGGAGAATGAAATGGTAGTCTGCGATCTACCCGTACGTTTTCAATCCGGGAAGGCTCGGAGCCATAGGCAATGCAAGCGTTATTTATTCCTGTCGTTTACAAGTGCCTTCGGGCATATTCATTGTGATCCGTTTGCTTGTACTTATCGCGATATAGGCATTACGTGCGTCACACTTTGATATGTTGAACGCTATTGTTTAGCTTGTATGCTCCATTGTTTAACGCACGTGATGGGACTTGGTGGTTGTGATTGTCGCTGCACATTGCATTGCTGTGTATAACTTGATATGATATGCTTTGTGGGTAGCTGCAAAGAAGCACTTCCATATCTGGAGGCAGCATTTTTTTCCTGCCGCTTCACCGTGTAGCAAAAGGCTAAATAAATGACGAATGAAATACAACTTGAATTGCTCACATGAATCGCAAAAATTCAATGGAAGCGCGCTTTCCCTCCAACTGTGACGGTAACACAACATTCTTTTTTTCACAACTCCCATCAACCTCTGTCTGCTCCTATTGTAAGTCAGTCCGCAAAGAGCAAAGCCAATGGAAATATTCCTCAGAGCCTTTACCATGACGATGTTTATGGCTAGGCTTCCGCTCATTTTTGTTCTATATATATATATATATATATATATATATATATATATATATATATATATATATATATATATATATATATATTTATATATATATATATATATATATATATATATATATAATTCAACCGGATATGACGGCTTTCGCTTCCAGACTGGACACAAACACACACGTTGAAATACAAATAACAAAAATGCTGTCAACGGGGCGTACGTATATACCACCTCGTGCGTTATTCAGTTGTGTGTCACGAGTTTAGCACTGTAGTTGGACGAGGGTCGCCGCGTTTATCTTTTGTTATATGTAATGTAAGCTCAGCCTGCTCCGTACTTCGACTATATATACCACGTTATAAACCACAAACAAAACAATGTCGCTCAGTGTCAAATGATAAGCACAAGCGCAAAGGAAAAAGTTAAACGCGTCTTCGCAAACGGAAGAGCGAACAGGCATGTTTATATACATCCTGTGTCTTTTGGTGCGAATCAAAAAAAAAGAAAACTAGAGAAAGAAAAATCAACCTGCAGTTTTCAAATGAAATTAGGCTTAGAAAAAGAATGATAAATCTACCGCGACTTTTGAGACATGCTAGCCTGGCGAATTCTGCTCGGCCGAGACGAATTTATTGCTCACCGAATTTATTATGGCAGTTTCACGATTTCTGCTAAAGAGAATATTTTAATTTTAAAAAGTGAATCAATTTATTTAGCTCTTTAGGCCATTGCAATTCGTTGTTTGAATAGGTTGAGGAATCCCTCTGAGCAGGCCGGAATTAATCATTACTGCACCCAGTATTCTCGAAAAAAAAATATTCAAATTAAAAATATAATTAGCAAGGTACATTTTTAATCGTTAAATGGGCATAAATAGTCACAGGATTCTGCTTTTTAATCTTGCATCAGCTTTCCAACCTTTCATAGCTACGAGGGAGCTTCATGAATATTTGCTGATCATCCTGAAGAAGTGAAAAAAGAAGTAGAGGAAGAAATCACTGCACAAGCACTCCGTACAGATGTTTAATCAGCGAAGCTGAAACGTGCGGCCCCGGTGCTTATCACTGGGTTAATTCCAATGATTCATTGAAGTATTTGTCAATTATTGATTACGTCTTTGTGTTCCTTAATGAGGTTAGACAGACGTTCGGTTGCGACAGAGAGAACGACGTCAGTGATGGTACGCCCGCATTCCGCCGTTGTCGCTTGCGTTCGATGTCTCGAGTTTCCTCGGTGGCGTGGTTAGCAGCATTCGCCCGCCATTGACGCTTGCGATTCTTCAAAATTAAATCTGGCCGTCAAGCAGCTGCACGTGATCGCATTCTCCGGGCTATCTGACCGGGTTCACGAGCCCCCGACGACCTAGGCGATGGAGTCCCGAAAAGATACAGAGACATCCTGAGCTACTATAGTCTGGGTAGGAGGACCTGCCTATCCCTGCATCCCAAGCTGACTAGAGAAGAGGCGGTGATCTTCGGCAAGCTACAGACCGGCACATTTCCAACAGGCACCCTGCTGCACGCCACGTATCCTGCGAGCTACACTTACAAGTGCGCCTTCTGCTCTGCGCCCAATACCCTCTACGACATGGTATGGGAGTGTGGGAATAACGCAGCGGTAGCACGCATAAGCGGACCAACCGTCGAGCAATGGGAGACCAAGCTGACAAGCCCGAGCCCTGAAGACCAGCATTGTCTGGTGAGCAGGGTCAAGCTATCGGCTCACAAACCATGGCATCCTGGACTAGGGATGACGCGCACCCCGGATGACTGCACCGTCAGCTAAGTTTTACAAATAAAGTTTATTCCTCATCCTCCTGGCCGTTACGTAAGACAATGAATGGCTCATACTCCTTAAGCAATGGCTCGTACCCCCGTAAACGCGGCCTCCCCATTACGACGACAGACGTGAAATTCTACGCGGGAATGATGAGCGGCAACGGAGCCAGCTGTGGAAGAAGAGGACGACGAACGTGGTAGCAGTGGCACGAGTTAAAGAGGTAGCTGTGGAAAAAAAGAAAAAGAAAAAGACGACGACGCTCGAGCCATTGCTGATGATGATAGTTTTCTGTACACAGGCGCGAACAGAAGCATTTTCGTTTCGCCTAGCATGCATGTAAAGCTTCGCTTTAAAATTACGAGCCGTTTTACTCTTGGCCTTTTCTGGCCAAGCAACAACACCTCATCGTCGTCGTCGTCGTCGTCATCACCACCACTGCCACCATCCTCCTCCTCCTCCTCCTCCTCATCATCATCATCCTTATCCTCATCATGAACGAGATGTTGTGACGACAGCCGACTGGAACTCACAATTCCTCACGCAACAGAATTTACATAAGCGCTTCATTGTGCATTTGACTCCGTATCCCATCTGAAGTATTCCGAACCGACACAACTGTTCTCTGCCGACTTCCCGACTTGGTGTATCTTTCACGTTTACTTTTGTTTGCCGCATCGAAATGCCTGACAGTGCTGCTTGTGATAACTGCGGCTGCAAGGAAACCATAGAACGTGTCCTCTGTCACTGTCCTCGCTGGAGCGCGCAGACACACTCGCTCGCGACAAAACTGGCAGATGTCGACGACCGGCCGCTTTCTGACCGGATGATCTCGGAATACCGGTTTATAAAGTCTTCGCACCATAAGGTGACGAGTTGCTTCTAACTACGTGTGAATAACGTATTTCTTTAGCTCTGTCACCCGCTCTCGTGGTTGCTCGGTGGGCGATGGTCGGATTTGGCAAGGAAAACGTTTACTCTCTCTTGATATAGTTCTTTCTCTCCCTCGTTCGTGCACACATTTGCTCATTCGTTCGTTTCTTCTATTCGCTTACATTGACAATCATATCGTCGAGGGCTTCCGCACAATTTTCCCATGTGTGTACGTGCATGTTTTTGTTTCTCTCTCTTTGTGCATATGCTTTTTAAGAAGGAGATTTAGCTCGGGCCAAACTCCAACGTGGCCTATTAAAATGAAATAGCCCCTGGAGCGATTTTAATGAAATTTGTTGCATTTCAGGGAGAAAGTTCAGTTCTAGTAGCTGTTGAAGCGGAATTTCAATTTAGGACCTAAATTTTGTTAAAACAATTTTCAAAAATTCGAAAGTCCGAAAGAAATAGACGCATAAAGTTTACAAATTAATAACTCTGCATCAAGAACACATATCGCGCTTCTGTAAACGGCATCCATTAGATGACTCAAAGCGGACAAATTTTGTGTCAATATCTATCTTACGTGAATTTGTTACGTTGTATACAGGGGTTCTGCAAAAGTTGTATTTCCATATTACTATATTTTTTTTTAGATTCATGTGCAACATACCAGTTTTGTCCGCTTTAGATGTACTATCAGATGAATTTCACAGAATTGAGATATCATATTACATTGCAGAGTTACGGAGTTTTAAACTTGATAGTCTCGTTTTATTCAAATTAGCGATTTTCGCCAATTTTTAATGAAGAATTGACGACGTAAATCAAGAATACGAAATGAACAGTCACTAAATTTTACGTTTTTCTTTTAAATGCAATAAGCCTCGTCAAACTTGGTGCAGTGGTTGCCGAGAAAAACGAATTCTGCTTTTACGTGTATTCACATAGGAGCACCCGAGCTAAAGCTTCCTGTTAGAGTGAATACCTTTGTTTGCAGGGATTGCTCCCGTTTTCGTAGTAGGTCGGTGGTTGGACTCAGCAAGAATAACGTTCGTTCGTTCGTTTGTTTATTCGTTCATTCCTTTGTTCATTGGTTCGTTCACTCGTTCTTTCGTTACTTCGTTCGCGCTAATAACTTACATTGACAATCGTCGTCGAATGTTTCCATGCTGCTCTTTTTATATATTTCTCGCTCCCTTTCCCCTTCCCCAGAGTAGCAGACTGGATGCTGGCCTTCCGATTAACCTCCTTGTCTTTCATCTCATTCCTCTCTCTCTCTCTATGACATTTACAATGTTTGACGCCGTATTGCAATGTTTGATGATAGATGATTCACTGATGGCTCCTTTGATAAGTATTTCAGGTTTATTATTGAACCGACGGAGGATCCGTCACGAAACGAGGTAACTCCGCCTGGAGACAGACTCTTTTTATGCTTGTCGACATTTTGTGATGTCACACCAGCTTACCGACCGACCCGTTGAAGGAAGGCACTGTGACCCGTAGATTGTTAATCATTATTAAAGATAAGAAATAGTGGAGCAATATCGTGTACAATATAGTCAGGTTCATTTAGTTCCGGCACCTTGCAAGCATCGCCTGTGTAACTATAACCGGAACACCTTTATGGCGAAAGGAATAGTTGCTGTTGCCGAAGAGACCTCCAGCAAAGGCACCCGCGCAAAGTTCACGTATCGCACGCACGCACGCACGCACGCACGCACGCACGCACGCACGCACGCACGCACGCACGCACGCACGCACGCACGCACGCATGCACGCACGCACGCAGAGAGAGAGAGAGAGACAGAGAAGACCAGGATACGGGACTGCAAATGTGCTGAACTTGCAGATCATATCTGTACCAGGACGTTGCAGATCATACCAGGACGTTGAAGGGAATTATTCAAGTGAGCTTATTACAGAACTCACTGAAGTATTTACTAGGAATTGGAAGGCTCTGCTGGCCTTCGTGGGCAGACCGGGCCCTGTTACCAGCGAAGTCGTTGCCGATGTTGCCATAATGACCTGGAAGCCACTTAAAGAGGATGTCATGTGATTTTCGCAAAACCCAACGGTTTATTTTCCTTAATTAAGATACCTTCTGTTCGTATCCCGGAACTTGTCAAAAGCTACTTTAGAGTCACAAAACACGACTAATTTATGCCGTCTCATCGGTGACATAGGTCACAGTCACACGGAGGGTTACAGGTTAGGACGCCATAGATATAGTATCTGCGATACCTCATATTTATTTGTTACTTGCTATACTGAAACCGGAAAAACGGTGGCTGAAATGGCGAACAAAGAAGAACCGCCGTGCCCGGTTGTCTCAGCCGTACGCTTCGGAGAGGAGTCGGTAGGAGGCCGTTATCCTAAGGCAGATACAGACCGGGTCACTCCTCGCCCTGGCAGTATTACACGTGCTTCACCCAGAACTCTATCCAAGTGGTGTGCGCGGTGTTTGTGCAGTGGGTCCGGCGGACCAATGGCACATCATGTGCGACTGTGCCAGGTTCCCGACCGAAGCTACCTCCACGACATACGCACCCAAACTCCGAAGTGCAGTGCAGTCTGTAGACAAGGACACTCAACCGTGGGCCGTCCAGCAGGCCCGGGGTGAGCTTGAAAAAGGACAAGCTTCACGACCCACCATTAACGGGCCGAACTAGGGTAGTGCAGAGTAGGGCATAACCCCGGGTCGACGCTTGGCCAACGTCACGACGAGTTAAACCATCGGTTGCCGGCATTTAAAAAAAAAGCGATTCCTATCCTATCCTAAAGAGATCAGAAAAGACGAAGTCCTAGAAAGGTCGTGCTTTTCAAGGATGAGTGCACTGTACAACTGCTTGTGGCTGTCACTCGACATTCCTCTTCGAATGTATTCCCGCTGACTACCTGCTTCTTTTTTTCTTTCTTATTGGTTATTAAAACACATTTGTGAGTCGAAGGCATGCCACTGGTAATGTACACTTGAAATAAAAAAAGCACAAATCAAACAGCACACAGACAGACGCAGTCGTCCTTCGAGTCTGTCTGTAAATTGGCAATTTCTTTTTTAAATCTCAAGTTGCCTCCCATTGTAAGCAAGAGAACGAAGGTGTTGGGGAATACCACGTCTTGAGCTTTTTTTTGCAGCGGCACACAAATGAGGCCATAGTGACGCTGTTTCAATGTAGATTTTATTGAGGTTGAGAACAGCAACACAACAACGACTAGGAGTGAAATTACGAGTGAGTAAAACCTTGTAATGGTTGAGCCATATTGCTGTACATCGCTTACGAATGGGCATCGTAGAACTGAGACAGAGAAAACTTGATTGGGGATTCGCTTAGGAGAAAGTACATTTGCCGAGTATCGCCGTTCAGATAGTGTGTCGACTATCTTCGAGAGAAAGGTGGTCATAATTAGTCATAAGTATCACAGCGCAGCAATTCTTCGGGACCAAGCAGGAAATGAACATGTTGTTTGGCTTTGATGCCGTGGAGTTTCTTGATTAATGCCGTGTAGTTTCAGAATGCATTGACTGAACCATATTTGTGTCGTCCAGCTCTGCTCACGCGTTAAGGTGATGCCGAAAGGTGAGCCGGGATTACGTTAAAATTAAACTCTTTTATTGAAATGCTGCTGTTATACAGAAAAAGAATATAATAAAACGCGCAGACGACGAGTGTCATAACAGTTTTTCGCACCACATTAAACAAGAAACAGGCAGCTTCATTACCTTGAGAAAGTTTGAAGGATAAATCGCAGTATGCTTATCTTTCGCGCTTATAAATGATAACATAACGCTCACGAGGTACTCAGTGCACTCATATAGACATCGCAGAACACGTAACAGCAGAAATTGATGCCCACCTAAAACAGCGCGTCTCAACAGGATCGTGCTAGCAGCTTTGAAAGCTTCGTATAACGTTTCTATACTAAACCTAGGAAGAGTGCACGGCTTCCCAGGAGGAAATGAGATTACAAACCAAGTGCAAATGCCTGTCAGTGGGACTTAGTTGACATGTTTACAACGTTACACTGTCTATAATGGGTAATTAATCGGCTCATTTATAGCGCATGCTTTATAATTAAGGAAAAAAAAAGAAGTAAAGCTGGTTCTATCTACACTGCTAGCTTCGTGCTTAACATCGTGCCATTATACGCGCATTCAAGAACATCCAGGAAAAAGTTAAGATGGGGGAAAAAAAATAGCGTAGCATCCGACAAGTGCTATAGGCTAACCGTGGGGTGTGCCTGGCATAGTGGAGATGATGACATTGTTTTGTATTGCAGGTGCCGTCGTTAAATATGGTGTCACAGGAATCGGTTTACGTAACGGGATAGGACAGTGGGAGCGACTATACTAAGCGACTAAGATGCGAGAAGAGACTCGGACAGGACCATGGTCGGAAGCTATATATATATATATATATATATAAGGAACACAGATAGGCATCACTAGGGAAAACTTGGGATGCCAACTTGTAAGCCTTTCAAAATATCGCGAGCGAGAAAGGGAACAGTGCAGTGAAAGACGCACTGCGAATGGTACGTAATATAGAGCGAAATACCAGTGCTGAGTAACAGCTCTCTCACCGAGCCAATTTACAACCAACCAACTACGTCGTGACATTGATTGAACAGGAAACAACATCTCCAAAGACCATTGAACAAACAGTCATGCGGCGCTTGCCTATACTGACATATTCTCATACAACAGCAATCAGCAACGTGTAAAACGTTTACATTTGCTGAAAGCGCAATAAAATAAAATAACGAGAACAAGCACTCAGCAGCGTTTTAGTTATGCTCGAATCTTTTTTCAAAATACTTTTCTACAATACCGCCTCTCTTCTACAATTCAGAAGTTTCCAAGTTGAAGAAAGGTAACCAGACCATCCCATGTACAATTTGTATTTACGGCACTGATCTGTCGGAAGGAATGCAGCAGCAAACTAGACAAAGTCAACAAAACTTTTCCAGCTCTAGAAAAGTGCTCGCCCTGCTGCAACAAGAGTGAAGTAATAGCTATTAAGCTCATGATACGGGTAAACATTTATGCGATTATGTTTGTTTTCTGCGTAACTAGTGCATTAGATACATTTTCACCTGTCAGCGTATACCGGATGTTTCGTTTGCAGAATGCAGAATAACAAAACATCGCCTGTGTCTGATAGTACAGTCGCAGTCCTTGAGCTGGATCACTCTAAGAGGCGGACATTACTTGCAAAAGAAAGCGAGAGATATTATTGATTAAATAATGAAGTCACACTATTGAAGCTTTTTAAGTAATTAGATTACGACACATCTTCTAATTTACGCATTGTGGGCGGTGACTTCGCTATTCATATCCACTTGGGACGAATTCTCAGGAGGACACGAGTTGCAAGATATTCATACCGACTTTTGTTAAACCTTCTCACTTTTGGTCGGCGTTTTTATGTTTTACCTTTTCATTATTCATACCCAAAGTGTGCAACCAAATACATTGGCGCTGCAGGTACTTTTGGCCTTCAATGTATAAAACGGCGTCTTGTTAAAAAAAATAAGTAAGCTGAACAACTGTGCCTTTTTACCGCAAGTTTGAGGATAAATATCTCGAAACCGGTGTCCCCCTAAAATTTTTTTCTAAATGGACATGCCTGCAAACTCAGCGGCTACAATTCTTAACTTTAAACATGCGCAGTACAGGAATTAATTAAAACTTACCATTTTATTAATGAAGTCAATCATGCATTTTCCTTTTATTCAATATGTAACGTCCGCCGCTTCGAGCAGTTCATTTCAAGGAATAGGAGTCAGTTATCTGCCACAAACATTAATTAAAAGTCAATTTAGGCTAGAAAAAAAATACAGCTGGTATATTTCCATTATACTATATTCACAGGATTCAGTGCATGATGGGAGCTCAGGAATAGGTGACACGCCTAACAAAACAACAACTCGCATGCCGCAAACATAAACCTTTAATCAGTGTCTTCAATCGGAAACCGGACGTTGATTTCTGAACGTGTCAAGGTGTAATGCAAGGTTATCACAATATTGGGCCTGCTAACAGCAACGACAGAAAAGCCAGTGACACCTTATTACGCGCTGTTTGCCTTCTTTCGTAAAGAAAGCGGGCTTAATTCCGTAATCCTCACTTGTAGCAAGTTTCTTTAAACACATACATACACAAGCGCACACACGCACACGCACGCATACACCCACAATACACACACAACCTTTAACAACCACACGCACACCATAAACACACAACCTTTAACAGCCTGTTTTACAATGTACCTATTACTTCTATCTCCGAAACCACCATAATATCGATTGCACACCCGTCAGAGTTCGTAACCCCACGAAGAACGGTCACAAAAACATAAAAGGCAAGAGAATCGTTCGCACCTCTTTCCTCGTATGTGTGTTTTGTTTCGTTCGTCGTCTGTCTACGGGCTAATTCATTATTGGCCCTTGTTCTATGAGTCAAGTGCATGAACTCATCCTGCAAGAAGTTCTGCTAGGATTCGCTAAATTCACAAGGACAGATATAGACGATGGTCAGTTCTAGGAACGTATTTTGGTATGTGGAACTCAATGGAAGCGAATGGAGGATGACAACAGGTTTGCTGAGACGTTCTGAATACTATAGACATAGTTATATTATACACACGATGAATAAAACGTGAGAGAGCCATATGTGCGTTCCGAAACTGTCCTTACGTGCCACACAAACACGTACTTCGTCAGACTGATCACTACGCAGAGGTGTCGGTCACGTGTGCTAATAAGATATCCTCAGCACACAGACAGATCCGTCGACTGCAAGGCGGCAAAAACGCCGCATCGAGTGCACCGTCATTATCATTCATTCTTGTCAGTTCGATCCTCTCAGCGGTGGCCATTATGCCAGCTATATATGGGGTGAAGAAATTTACAGTGTTATTTCTAGGCAGAGTTCCGTATGCTCTGTTCCCCGAGTTTTGCTGCGAGTATTGTTGTCTTCAGCGCAACGGCTGCGTCATTTCAGCGCTGAACGTGGGCTGAGCGAGTAATTATCAGAAAGCGATGAGTAATAATTCGGTTAATTTAGCGTTAAATGCTCGAACGAATTTTCCCAGTTGTCGCACACATGCCACGATGTTGCCAGCGTCTCCAATCTGCGACACGTTTACTTTCCATATGCACTCGAGTCCGTTTGTCACTAAGAAGGGAGAAAAAGTTTGACGTTTCGAGGTATGAGAACACATTTGTGACGGAAACAGCTTAGCGCCCTTTCTTTCTTGTTTTGAACGAGCACAGTCTGCAGTAATCCAAAAGAATATTTGAGTACATTCACCGCTTAGGCCATGGGTACAGAGTTCCTCATTCAGGCAGCACAACCACAATCCCCTCATCACCAGGACATTAAACAAATGTCAGTAAGAAGCTCCCAAGTCTCTTTGGCACACATGTCTGCATCAACATGGATGCCTTAGGAAACAGAATTACATCCTGTCTCATACGGTAGTCAGCGGTCAGCGTACGTCTGAAGCAACACGGCCGCACTGCACAAACTAAGTGACAACGTTGCGCTTGGCGTCGTTCGACGTCCCGGATAAGCACATAGTTGAAGGAACACCACCACGCCACCAGCATAAGGGGCGGCGTTGCGTTCTTTTCCATAGCGTAACTGGCCACAGTGCATGAGCACGTCCTCCATCATGAGTGGCGATGTTCCGTCCCGTTTCACGTGGCTTCGCTGCTGACACGCCATGTTAACTAGCCCCCCCCCCCCCCCTTTTCAATATAAGAAAGGGAGGAATCTGCAGTCCCTTGAAGAAAAGGCGTTGCACTCCGATGGCGCCTCCACCAGCAAGACAATGTCTGTGTTCCTTAAACAGTATGGGATGGGGCAATGGCACAAAGCAGAGCGCCGACTTGGCTGCTGCCGGAAAGTTTGTGTGGTTGCAGCGCTCGACAGTCAAAGAAGGCGGCTCAGTTCAAGGGCTGTTGTTCGGGTGCAGTGTCGCCGTTGCGTGCGCAGGAGTACTTCTTGACGGAGCCGTTGTTGGGGTTGAGCGAGTCGCCTAGCGATGTGACGTGCGTGGACACGGACATGCGGGTCATGGCGAGGCTGTTGCCCCTCCGGCTTGAGAAGCCCCGCTGTAGCCGGTAGCGACCGTACGAGCGCCTCAACAGGTACAGCACCTGCACAGGAAGAAGTCGAAAGAAAAGGGGGCACCGCGTACAGGCATCACAAGCAATCTGGCATATGTGAAATCTGGGGTGCTTATAGTACACTTGAGACGCATTAGTAGGCTGATTGGTCATACGCAAGTGGTCAAGTTTGCTCTTATGTGAAGGGAAGGATTACGCAGTGGGCCTGTTGATGCTGCAGATTACGTTACACATATTAAACCAGTGAAATAAGACTGAGTATCGGGAGCATAAAGAAGGAAACGACGATGATTATCATGCGTGGGAATTTGCAAAAACATCTTTAGGTCTTGAAAACGTATTCTTTAGCATGCAAGCAGCCAAGTGAGAACACCGATGTACTCAAATAGAGGCACACGTTAGAGAAATTAAAAGCCTTTCTACTAGAACACTGACCGGGCAACAGCGCCATTTCGTTTCAGCCAACGCAGAAAGGGCGAAAAATAAAACAAAACAACCATGCCGTTGTTGGACCATGGTTAAGAGAAATATATCTGGTGTGAGGAGCGTCTACAGGAAAATGCGATAGCAAGGGTATGTGCTCGCAACTTGAAAATTAACCTATGCATAATCCTGCTGCAAGTTGGTTCCTACTCGATGATAAAAAAAAAATGTCAATGACTGTGGCACTAGTGATTTGACAAGCCCGTTACATCAAATGATTATTTCGGGCACAGCTATACATGACTTCGTCTGATACTCTGGTCTTTACAGAACGCATTTAACCACATTTTAGGATCTGATGTCAACGTGAATGGTGACTAAACTCTCACCTCATACATGAACCAAAGACACCGGACTAAAATGGTCTTAAACACAGTGATCGCAAAAAAAAAGAACAATAAGAATAACTAACTTCATCTGTTGATCCCAAGTGTCACCATTATGTTTGGTCTTTTATATACGCTTTAAGATTTTATCGCAAGTAATTCTACACGTACGTTGAAATCTGCAGCCACATTAGAAAATGTAAGCCTAGGCTTAACCACATTTGGTTGTTCCGCGTTTTGACTGTCGCCCACGAAACTGCCGAAAGCACACGCCTCTGCGGTGCCACTGTAATACCACATTGTAGTCAAGACGGCCACTTCTAAAGACAAGCGAGAAAGAATAGCAAAAGCTTTTCCCACTGTGAAAGCTTGGGCGCGTGTTGTTATCTCTTATGCCTTTTGTCTTGTGTCTAATAAGGGCTAAGAGAGAAGAAGGCAATAGACGGCTTCTACACTGTGCTAGTGTTTCGACGAGACCACTCGTCTTCGTTCTCTCGTCGAAACGCTGGCAGGAGGTTGACGGTTCCCCATCCGTTGTTGCGCTAATTCAGGCTCACAGTTTCGCAGTACCCTTTGGCCTGCATCGGATATCACGTATTTCTAACGGTCGTCGTTACCCACTGCACAGCCAGACTTTCACTGAAATCTAAGGTGGAGAAAAAGGGCACTCGGAAAATGGGCACTAACTGGGCCACTCGTAGAGACATCTGGCGCCTGTCGCTGACAACGTCCAGGCGCGGCCTAATTCCTTCGTAGCCGTGGACGCAGAAAGTTGCCAGAAACTGTGAAAAGCTCAGGCTTCTCGTTCCATAATAAGACAATGGAGGGAAAAGATCGGAAATTGGGGGTTCGGGAAGGGGCGGGGGGTGGGGATCAGACAGGCACCGACTAAAAGAAGGTAAGCGGCATTTCACTCACGGGGCACGGCCGAGAGACAGGGACAACGCCGTGCACGTTTAGCCGGCAGCAGCGACGTCCTGTCGGCGACGGGACGGAGGAGGGCGAGCAATGCTGAGGCCCCCCACTCAGCAAGCTAGGACCTGGGTGCGCGTCGAACGCCGCCGGTCGTTCGCCCTGGCCAGCGAAGACTCCAATTTCACGAGCTCGATGGACCGCGTGATTTGGCCCTGAATCTGTCGGGTGGACGGCAGCAACAGCGCGTTAGGACACGGCAATGCCACGCGCTCTTTTTTTACTCGCTTTCACAAAACGTGACTCAGTCGATGCGGGACAGAAATACGCTTCGCATTAACCATCCTCGTTAGTACCGCCGGCACTCGGAATGTAGCGAGTAGGAGTAGACTGAGTGAACAAAAATTGACACAACCGTCGAAAGCTTGAACGAACGTTTGCAGATGGTTCGTGTCTTTCAAAAGGCCTCCACCTGTGCAGTGTTTGGAGAACGGCTTGACATTTAAGTGGCTTCGCTTGCAGCCTTCGCCAGAAATTTCTACGAGTTCCAGTAACGTGGGAAGTCGTGCTAGGTAGGCAGCGTCACAAATGTCGCGTGTTACTTCGAGGTGATCGATAAACTGCGTGATTTGTGGGTCTCTAGATAGTGTAGAAAGAAAAGTTTTTTGACAAGCGTGCGGAGAACCTACAGCCATTCAATTGTAACCCCCTGTCCCTAAAGAAAATATAAGATTGACATTTGCTCAAATAAAAAGAAATTATGGGTACTTAGGTGCAAAATGTAAAGCCCGATCTAATTATGAAGCACGCCGTAATGCGGGACTCCGGAAATTTGGACCACCTGGGGTTCTTTAACGTGCACCTAAATCCAAGTACACGGGTGTTTTCTCATTTCGCCTCCATCGAAATACGGCCGCCGTGGCCGGGATTCGATCCCGCGACTTCGTGCTTAGCAGCTCAGCACCATATTCAACTATTCCATAAGCCGCTAAGCATATTCCTTATTCCGTAAGCCACTAAGCAACCACGGCGGGTCATTTGTTAAAGTTTAGCACCTTATAAGCAAGATGACACGGTATAAGGTTAATTCTCTATTAGCTATGGGCGTTTCTGTGCTTTTTTAGGCACATTGTGAATGATAGCGAACAATATAATGTATTGCGAAAGTGCTGTCAGATAGTGCAGGTCATAGAGTCGCCGAGTGGAACTTTCATTCAGGCCCGTTCAGGAGCATCTTGAAAACGAAATACGAAATGGCGCTGTTGGAAGGTGGTGGTCACGCTACTGATGCTATAGCTGACGGATTCTACAGCTACAGCTAGCATTATATTTGGCTGCGGTGATTGTGGATAGCTTTTTCGTAGAAGTCGGTAACTTATGTCGAGAATTAAGAGGAAGCTATAGCTTCGGGCCCAACTCTGATGCCGCCTATTCAAATACATGTAGAAGGCAGAAATGTATTTCTGAGATAGCCACTGGGCCAATTTTAATGAAATTTGTTGCTTTTGAGAGATGAAGTTAAATTTTAGTAAGCGTTGGAAGCAGAACTTTGATTTAGGGACTGAATTCCTTTATGGAAATTAAAAAATAAGCTGGTAAGCTTGAATAAAATAGAAGAACGAAGTTTACAAATCCGTAGATTTGCACCGGGAACAGATATCGCCAGTCTGTAAACTGCATACGTTACAGCCTCCAAAGCGGGTAAATTTGACATGTCAATTTATATTTTTCGAAAATGTCTTACATTGTTTACAAGGCTTTTGCAAAAGTTGTACTCACATATTAGTGGCTTATCTGAGGGCCATGTATAACAAATCAGTTTTGTCCGCTTAATTTGTAGTATTTGGTGCACATTAAAGAATTATGATATCTTCTTTATATTGTTGAGTTACAGAGGCGAACTTCATAGTCTCCTTTGCTAAATATATGAGATTTTTGCAAATCTTTAAAACTATATTGACAACCTAAATAAAAATTCGCATCACGCGGTCACTAGATTTTAACTTTTGCTTTTGAATGCAACAAACCTCATCAAATGGGGTGCACTGGTTGGCGAGAAGAACGGGTTTTCCTTACCCACGTATTTAGATAGGAGCCCCCTTAACTAAAGCTTCCCCTTAAAGCGCATAATCAGCAGTGATTTAAGTCGCGCGTTATAGACGCGAAGCAGCATGTCAGCTGGCCTAAAGCAAATGAAGGAATGCGCTGCTATACAAGAATACGCCCCTTCAGAATAAATTTTGATTCTCAATACAAAAGATGACGAATAAAACAAGCAGGTGCAAAAAAAACAAAAAAAAACAGAATGTGGTATGCATGCTACAGTGGGTCTACAGAATAAGAGGTCAAGCAACTGCAAAGGAAAAGAAGGAATATGACAAAGAACGGCATGCACATCTGTATAAACTAAGTGCTTTGTCACGGCGAAGAAAAAACTTGAGTGACAGCACGTTCAATGCACGTAATTTTCATAAGCAACCTCGTTTCGAAATTCTCGTCTCATATTTTCGAACTCCCACCACTAATTCATTTTCGACGAATTTGTCGCTTCCGAAGCGCAGAGGAGCTGTTGACGCGCATCTCTTTCCTCCTGACTTCGCCTGCCATTTCACGCAGTGCCAAGGTTGGAAATTCAAGATACGCCGAAGTGGGGGAGTATGCTGCACTGTGTACGGTATTAAGATAGCAGTTATTTTCCAGATCTTTCAATTAAGAAGATCTATTTAGACAGTACAGCCTGCCAAAGGCCAGTCCTCGGTAAATTAGACGAAACATTGAGATCGGGGCGAGGGCCCGCACCTAGTTCATGAATAATAAAAATTTATGGTGCGAAGTACTCCGCCTTTTCTTCTCCACAAGACGAATGCGACGAAAACAACAACGAAGTTTGTAATCATTATTTTGCCATCTCAACCAGCAAGGTGTTTCAGCATTCAGATATTCTTCGTCAGGGGACTTTGTTGCTTTAAAGTGCGGCTAGCTGTCTGCTCGATATCTATACACTAGTAATCGAACAAATGACACACCTGGTGAGAGGACGTACAAATGTGCCTATTAAGTTTGCGCGAGCAAAAATTTATGTTTTAGAAAAGTATGCCTAGTTAGTCAGGCTCGTTCATGCGGCTTACTCAAATGCGATATTTCACATTTAGTAAATTTAAATAAACAGCAACAGTGACTGTGTTGAATGCCCAAATTTCTGCCGCTGTTGTTACAGTTTCCGACTATATACACATTTAGGCCGATAATGAATACTTGTCTTGCGTACTTATTAATTCCGCGCGAAAACAACGAAAGACACCCAGTTAGAAGGACACAGGATGACTCGGTGTCTTCCGTTGTTTTCGCGCTGAATTAAAAACTATGCACCCTTTCCAAATAGCCCATCTTTTTACGTTACCACAATACCTGTCTTATTCGTAATTTCAGTATTGACCACATTTCCAGCAATTCCATCTTCTCCCGCGAAAACAAATTATCCTGTCTTCAATCTCCCAAAACACCATAACATAATCTCCTACGACTGTAGAAGCACTACTTACCTCTCCGTTGAGATAGCAGAATATCACAGCTACGAAAAATCCCTGCAAGAAAAAGAAAAGCAGCGTTGAACCAGCAAATTTCGACGTCGTTTTCTGTTACGAAGAAATCAAATGCGCAGGCACCATCTCCCCCCTTAAAAACATTCACTGAGCATCAACGAGCCTACAAAGTGGTTGACTCCAGTCCATATATTATGGAAAGAAATACACGTAGCCTGCGCAAAGTAATGAATGTTCTTAGAAAAATAAAAGTAATATTTTATGAATAACCGAATAATACGAACGTTGTTATACTTATAAGAAGTCGAGGCCAACAAAGCATCGACTTTTCTAATTATGCCAGGCAAGTCTAGAGCGTGTGGCTCTGCGAACTCAGCCATCCGAACGGGCCATAGCTTTGGCTATCCCGTTCACGGAAGCCTACGTCATCAATGGTATTTGACTTATGGCCGGTGCGAAACATGAACATGGACTGAAAGCTCTAATTATACTTGGAATCACCTTGACGGAACATCGCTGTCAAACGCAAGGAGCTTGAAAAGCAAGTAGAAAGACTAAGCTCCACGAAGACTGAGATAGTACTGGGGCTTTGGAACGCCCTATTCCACACCTTAATTTCTAAGGGGAAAACCTTAAGTGGCTCATACCCCCAGTGGTTTTGAAAAATAAATAAATAAACTAAAAGCGCCGTCCGGTCACATGCTACAAAAACTATCATAATCAGCAGTGGCCAATGCCCCCTTAAGCAAGCAAAGAATGCAATGGCTCATCCCTCTCGTAATGCACAGGCTACAAGCACTCAGCAGAGTGAAGCGTATACAGTGCATACATTCATAGGAATCACGCATACACCGTACAGAAGCTTGGCGTCTAGTCAAATGGTAACAAAAAAGGAACCCCGTGACCTTCTCTATGGGTCATACCCACTCGTAAGGCTGAGGCTACAAGCGCTCAGAAAAGTGAAGAAAACAGTGCATACATAAATAGGAATCACTCAGAACTGCATACGTTTCGATCCGCTGCTGAGAGGATGCAACGTAAAGTCGAAGAGAAACAACATCTTTGGCACGAGCCTGACACCGCCATAGGAGCGCGCGAAGCCGCAGCTAAGCGTTGAAAAGCGAGCCGAAGGAGCCGAACTGCGAAATAAGCAACGCGACCATGCGAGAAGCCTCATCACCAACTGCGCTGCAGGCAATCGCCTTCGCGTGTTACAGGAGTGTAAGCCGATCTTGGGGAACGGTTTTCTTTGACTAGCATTTACACTGTGAGATGCAACGTAAAGTCGAAGAGACACGTCTTTGGCGCGAGTCTGACACCGCCGTACGAGCGCGCGAAGCCGCAGCTAAGCGTTGAAAAACGAGCCGAACTGCGAAAGCAGCAACGCGATGATGCGAGACGCAAACTGCGCTGCAGGCTATCGCCTTCACGTGTTACGGGAGTGTAACCCGACCCTGGGGAACAGTTTCTTTTGACCAGCATTTACACTGTGAAGTGTTTTCGCCCTGGAAGCATGGAACTAGGGAGTAATTGGAAAGAGTGGTTCGGCGTGAAAAGTCGTTAAATAATATGCGTACTACCCGGCGTGGTCCTGCCATGGCTATGCCATTCAGCTGCCGAGAACGAGCTCAGGAATTCGATTCCAGCCTTCGATGGCTGTATTGCTGTAGAGGCTTAATGCAAGAACGCTCGTGTTCCGATATTCTGGTGCACATTAAGAATACCAAAACGCAAGAAAAAGAAACCATTATTTCTGAGGTGTTCATTGCGACGTCTCATATGACTCCGTAATGCTTTGAGAGTAAAATACAGCCACTACCTTTTTTGTGTATATTGAGCAAGTGCCAGCCAATACGGTGATCAGGACCCCACTTGGAACCACAAGGATTCACGACACGCCATTATTCTCTCACCCTTCGACTGTTCCATGACGTGTCATCCGTATACTGACAGGTATAGAGTCTCCCGACTATTCTCGGTGAAAATTTGCGAACAGAAATGTGCATGTGAGATGCATTTCGCAAGTTCAAGTACGCGGAGAAGAAAGTTTCTCCACCGTGTTGGCCACATATACAAACGGAACTGCAAGCATATATCCAATGAATTGCCTCCTCAGCTGTGTGCTTTAGTACATGAACGCATCTTATTTATTTTGCAAGAGCTAGAGAGTAAGGTAGGCATAAAGGCATAAATAAATAAGGGATATATTTCTCCCCGTTACGCATTATGTAACTGTCACATTAAGGCAGAATACTTATAAATAGGCCGAAGATCCTGTAGTTTGACGCACGACGTTCGTCTAGCTGGATGCATTTTGTAGAGCGACGCTGAACGCTCATTTCACCGGCACTCAAGCAGCGACCTTAAATAAAGTAGGTGGCAGTGTGTGACGTAGTGTGTGACGTTGCAAACAGTGGGCATTAAAGCAGCCTCTCTACCGTCGTAAAGGATCGTAATGTGTTGGTGTGATGGCGAACAGACAGAAATATATATATATATATATATATATATATATATATATATATATATATATATATATACATAACATTGTTTTCCTGGCGTGACATTAGACCACCACCTTCAATGTTTGAGACTCTGTATATGCGTATGTGTACGAACTCAGCGTGGTGCAACTTGTCCTTGCCTTTTATCTATGCATGTTCGTGTGTGTATTAGACTGTGTGCTGTCGATTTTTGGCCCACTGGAACGTTATTTTTTATCTTGCAATATATTTTTTGAGATCCTTGGTACAACTATGCGAAAAGGAGATGCAGTCGCCATTAAAGGATGACTACACTTCCTTTTTTTTTATTTTCGCATCAATAAGAAAAATTTGGGATCAGTAATGCAACCGCTGTCCCAGCCATACTCGAGCGTGATAGGAAGCGTTCGTGTGCTCCTCCCGCCATTTGAGCGCAACTGTGACAAAGCCTGCATGCATTTGAAACGCGAACGTGTCATACCTGCAAACCGTCGGATGCTTTGCTGATGTACTGATAGATCTCCCAGGCTCCACAGTTGGCTGGACTCCGGTACACCGTCATCAGAAAGTGCATGCCGAATAAGGGGAACAGCACCAGCACAGCACGTACGGCTTTTCTGGGGATTAACAAAATAGCATTGCATAGTCGTACACCTTAAGCCAATGCACCGAAAAAAAGAAAGAAACATTGGTACATTGGAGGTAGAGGGGGGAGGGGGAGGATAGAGAAAGATAGGTAGTCAATGGGACTAGGTGACAAGCACGCCTGCGCACGTGAAAACAAATCAAATTGCACGTGATCGTGGGAAACGCGCATTTAGAAACATAGGAGATAGGAGTAAATGCGTACGTGGTAGCACAGACGACTGTCGGTTCATTTGGGCAACCCCAGTGACTTTGCAATGAAGGGGACATTCGTTTGGAGAAACGCAGAATTGGGACACAGGTGGCAGCCGCAGCCTCATAAATGAATTGCCGAGCCCGTCTCAGAGAGTTTTTTGACAAAAAAATAAGTGAAAGTGTTTCCTGAGCACTCGCTTAGCGTCCGGTACTGGTGATTTCTGTCAATAAAAAATCACAAAGAAAGACATAAGCGCTCAACTGTAAGCGTGATAGGTATGTGGCATGTTTGTAAATGCCACGCTCTAGGGGGGTTGGGGAGGGACCTGTATTTGCTAGTTAAGAACCGGAAGCCCTCATCAAACAAAAACGAAGCGCTTGCTACAAAGCAGGGAAGAATATTCTCCAGCATGCACAATGAAAGCCGTCAGCAAAGTCAAAGCGGAATAATCCATGCTTTACAGAACAAATTTGTTTAGGTTTCCGCCAGGTACGTGTTTGCTATTTCATGAATTATTTTTGCCCGCCTTTCTTTATTTCAAGACATACACTTTAATCCCTTCGGATCTACGAATATACGAATGCTTTGTTTTGAGATAAAAAAAAAAATCTGCGAATAGCTTACCGAAACTGGCTAGGCTCATTTGCGTGGGTGCTCCTAAGCTTGGTGACAAGGACGCGGATGATGTTGCACAGGAAGACGAAGTTTGCCTGAAAAGGTCAAGTAAGAAAACAGCACGATAGTAAGGACCTCTAACTGTGCGCCATTGCTTAGACAAACATTTAAGAGAGAGTATTAAAGGACAAGAGATTAATTAGTTAGGACAGCCAACCAATGGCGGTGGGAAGGTTTTCTGAATGCATTTCTTCCATCACACGAGAAGACAAGAAGCGTTTATTGCTGTTTAAATAAGTGGAAACACATAAACTATATGTGTCATAGTTTCATGGTTCGTACTATAGTGTGTAACATAGTCCATAACATAGTCACCACAGAGTCCTTAAGTCACCGACTATGTTCGACAGGGTGCGTCATCTTACTTGAAGAAAACTTAAAAAAATAGAATGGTGCACCTCAGGAAACTGCAACTAATGGTATACTGTTAGTAGCTATAGTTGTTGGCGACGTCGCCGCGCAAGAGTGCAGTGAAGTAATTCGTTTCATAGTTGGCAATCTTTCTTAAAAGCCCCGAAAGAAATAACCACGGGAAAAGTTACCTCAAAGAAACAACTTCGTTTATTGTTTCATACCGCACCAGAAAACATCTTCTGCTAGGAGTTGCCCCACTCCAAACAAACTGAGACGGCGACGACGAACCCACCAACAATACTTGGTCCGCCAACCACGTCTAGACATGGCGGCGCCGATGGGCTGTTGACGCGGCGCATTGTCGCCCTCACGAAGCGAGTCGCCGCAGCGCGCTGGGAGGGTTCGGAGGTCGCTTCTCCTCTAGATCGCCACACCTGCAGCTGCAGCGGGCTGGGAGAATTTTGTATGTCGGAGCTTCTGCAGGCCGACGGTAACAACACTCTGCATCTTTTCTACTGCGAATTATGCTCCAATACGAATATTTATAATTTCGTATACTTAAACTGAACTTAATAGCTAACTAGTGACATTTCAAAAACAAACAAACAAACAAACAAACAAACAAACAAACAAACACGAAAACATCTAAATTAACTCACGACGACTTCGAACAGTATACCGTTGGTCTCGTTCGTCAACGGTGTACCATTCTATTGTCAAAGTTAGCTTCTAGCTCCGTGAAACACCGGGCATAGTCCGTAACTATTACTTGGGCTCCACAGTATGGGCGCCATACAGCCCATGACACGTTCTGGGAACCTGCCGTGGTTGCTCAGTGGCTATGGTGTTGGGCTGCTGATCATGGGAGGTCGCGGGATCGAATCCCGGCCATGGCGGCCGCATTTCGATGGGGGCGAAATGCGAAAACACCCGTGTACTTAGATGTAGCTAGGTGCACGTTAAAGAACCCCAGGTGGTCGAAATTTCCGGAGTCCCCCACTACGGCGTGCCTCATAATCAGAAAGTGGTTTTGGCACGTAAAACCCCATAATTTTTAAGACGTTCTGGGACCATAGCACGCTGTACGGGCTCATAGTCACAATCTGAATAGGTTCCAAAGTCTGCGACTAACGTGAACCGTAATTGAACTTGTAATTCCAGTGTCCCTGCTAGCTCGCAATTTCTAGATGTTATTAAGAAATGTTATCAAAACTTCTGGCTTCATTCTTGCGGGAATGAAAACCGAGGCTCGCAATGCCAGACCAACAAGACGGAGTAGTTGTGATGATGCTGTAGTTTACGTACGCTTATGTTTTCTGGAAATCGTGGAATGCGGAAAGACCTGCTCTGCTGCGGGCAATGCAACTCGCAATATGGAACTGTGCAGTGTCAGCATTGGAGTACCTACTGTGGAGCTGTTCAGCATACAGGATTAAAAGCATCAAAATTTAACCTCTGGGAAAACCCCACCTACCATAACGCCCGCATCTTTCCGTGGCCGACACGTCGCAACAGCATGTCGCGTAACACAGACTTTGTCAGCACTTCACGTCACTTGGAAGCGAAAGCGCGATCCGTGATATTGTGCTGCCGCAATTCAGTGACACTTAATGTTGCCCGTGCAAACCAGCGAAGAACGGATCACTTCCGCACACGAAAGGGACCCCGGGTCTGCGTGCGCCGACAGCAGGGAGGTGCTATTCTGAGAACAAAAGATTTATTGACCGCCTTGCCTTCCTCTCGGTGAGCTCGGTGGTATGCGATCTGTCAGTTCTTTCTTTTTCATTTTCCACAGCGCAGAACAAGGCAGTATCGCCGCACCTTGGCGTTCACTTCAATATGCGGTCGGCTCTTGCACCGCAGGCACACACCCCCCCTCCCACATCCCCCCCCCTCCAAAAGAACGAACAGAAAGAAGGCCCCTAGGAGCGCTCACTTTTGTGCAGGATAGGCACGTGGCTATAATTTACTGCGGCCCACATGTCCGGTATAGCACCGTACCCCGCACGCAGACGGAGTGTTCCAGTCGGGGAATACATATTGCGCATACGTGCTCGCCACACCCGGCAAGAACCAAGAGGCATCGCATTGTCACTGGGCAGGCAGGCAGGCAGGCTGACCCCGGTTTCGCGCAACGAAGACATTGCGCCTGTATAGTTTACCTTTGGCGTCGCGTATAGTAACGCATTTTCGCGTCTATTACATGCAGAAAACTCCGAAGATAGTAGAGAAATGCTGTCGTAAGAACGTCATATTCTCATTTTTGTTTTCGTTTTGCCTAGGATGACTGAGAAGTCAACGCGAAGCTCGAACTGCAATGTCTGATTCGCAAACAGAGTATAACTTCTCTGCGCCGTGGAAACAAACGCTCGGTATGACGTCGCAAGCCAGCGCCGACAGGTGGAGTGTTAGTTACGGTGTTGGTCAAAAAGTGGACATAGCTCGTTTGAAATCCCGAAGCACAAGCCAAACTCTTTTCATTTTAAACTCTTACTGTCGAATAGATCCGGTTTTCGGAAGTCACAAGGCCTTTGGTGCTGAGGTGTTGGAAATAATGCAGGCACCTAAGAGCGTCTTCTTGATTGTTTGGCGACGATACGTGCGTGTTCGCGAATAGTTGTCAAAGTTTGCCAGCATTTCTGCCCCGCTTCTGTTATGTCATGCTTCTGTGTGTAGCACAAGGTTAGCAATTTTGAAGAAAGCGAAACGGCCATGAAGATTTCATTTCGAACGCTCAGGAATCCGGGGTTGCGGCGCGCAGTGAATAATAAAATACACACTACTTCAAGGAAACAAAAAATAATGCCACGTTTTGGTGCCTGTGCCTCTCTAGCGACAACCATAGGTAACGTATTTGCGGCATATTCCCGTGGTGGACTCGCTGGTCTGCTTCACACCACGCATTGCTCATATGCATGCATCTAATGAGCAATGCATAGAAAACCAGTGTGCCCTGGCCATGCGCGAACACGTCGGGCGCTTATCGTGCACCTGGAGACGTTATGCTGGAAACATGAAAAGTGAATGAACCCGTTTGCCACTTCATGGGTAAAAATGTTGTTTGGGTTACATGAGAGTTAGCGTCACACTGGCGGCTTCACTGCAGTGCACATTGCCGTCGATGGGCCGTAGCCTAAAATGGCGAGCATTTCAGCGCATAACGATTCATAAATGACGAACGATAGCTTATCACCAAAAGTAGAATACGCTTATTTATTCCCTAGGAGATGGTTGAGTGAAAGAACACGAACACACACACACGCAAAGACTGACCAGGAAGTTATCATCAGAGATACCTAGGGACGAAAATATTTATATATGTGTATATATTTTAAAGCAACCCAGTAATATCTTGTCGACCTGACTCACTAGTTATAAAGGGCTCCTGCACCACCCCCGGGCTTGGTGCAAAAAAAAAAATCATATTCCGTGGATAGCATATGCTACTGTGAACATCTCAGCCAAGCTTTACTGTCCTACGCGGCGTGCGGAGCTTGCATGCGGAGCGCGAATTCACCTTTCTCCCAAACGCTCTCTTGAAGCCTATATACACTCTCCAGGAGAGTGCGTATATATATATATATATATATATATATATATACCTCATTCACTTCTGGACGCTTTATTTTGTAATAAAGCGAATTCCCATTCGCGGCTCTTATTGGACAATAGCTGACGTAAATCCAGAAGGGTGTTTTGGACCAGTACGCTTCTTATTGTTATTGTGCACATTTATTAACGCGACAGCGTTAAGGAGCTCGTGTCGCAGAAAAGCTGATGTCGGTGGCGTTGGCCGTGAGCGAAAAAATCCCGGAAGCAATTCATAAATAAAGGCAACTGGCAAGATTGGCTAGCTGGGAATCGAACCAGGGTCTCCGCCGCGTGAGACGGAGACGCTACCACTCAGCCATGAGTTCGATGGTTGAAAGCGGAACAAAAGTGCCTCTAGTGAATGCGGTGTTGCCTTAGAAACGTGCCGTAGAAAGTTATACTGCGGTGTATATCGGTAATTATGAGCATGTAAATTACAGAAGTCGCAGTTAAACGAGTAGCGAAGTACGTTTCCACTGCATTTCTTCTGCGCTTGGCGCACACGCAGCGCCATCTTGCGGCAAACACAGAAGACCCCTCCTCGCAATGTACGGCGCTGCCCCGAGAAGTGGCGTGTCACTCGTCCGCTCCTCCCCTTCGTCTCGTTTGAGCGCATTGGGGCCGTGCGGGGACCAGTGCAAGGATGCCCCAATACCCTTGGTTTAATACGTTTTCTCGCTCTCTCCCCTTCCAACTCCCAGCGTGCGTCACTCCAACCCTCGTGTTTAGGCGACGCGGCTCCTCTTTCCGCTCACAGAACATCACGTCCGATGAGGGACGCCTCTGACGTGATCGCTGCGCCAAAGCGCGTCTGGTGGGAAAGTGTCCCCCGCGAGGTGTGTCGTGCTGCTGGCGAGAAGTCTTGCGTCTGCATGGTGCTACCAAGCGAGATAGAGGACGATCCCATCGAGGCGTCAGCCCCATGATCGCGTCCGGCTTCATGGCGCGTCGCGGCCCGGCTGTCCGTGCCGATCACGACGTTTGGCTCGCGTAGATCGTTTGCCCCTCCGAGACACCGAGTTCTTTGGTTCGTTCCGCTTGCTCCGGCGCACGTTTCGTTATTATCGCGCACGTTTCGTTATATTAGCGCTAATATCGACTATTTTTGAACGCTCAAGCAGCTTGGAACCACGCGGAACTTAACGTCAGACCACACGCACGCTTACCAGCCCGCGCTCGCTCCTGACAGCTGCTGGTTAGACGCGTTGACAGACTAATCGATAGCGCTTCAAAAAATGCGCAAATCGGATGTGGCCACTATCCGTCAGTCGGGCTAGTGAAGGACAAAGGCGGTCTCCGCACGCAGCAAGGACAGACTGTACCATACGAGCGCGAGCGCGCACTCAAGCTCTGTCGTGCAGAAAGCCATTGCAGCGCTTCCCGTGCTACACCATACCCGTACTCACTACAGTTGCATGCGGCTGCGCTCTGCTACGTAGCGTAGATGCCGCGGCCGCCGTGGAGTGCCGCGATGAGTCCGCTGGCTAAGCGCACTGAGCACAGTGTCTCTTAGACTTATGATAAAGAAATTGCGCAGATACCAGGAGCTGCGAAAATCGATGTTATGCAAAGCTAGCATCTTTTGGGATTATGCAGTGAGTTAACAGATGGACCGAGATGTTTGCATGAGTGCGTGTATGTGCGTGTCTGACGCCAACAGCAAGGCAACGACATGATGACTGGTTGATTTTACGCCGCAGAAGAAATGTTAGAGCCTATTCCATTATGACCTGAGCCGATCCCAAAGGCAGCGCAATATGTCCCACAGCGTCTCAAAGCGCTAGCTGCCACCAGGAAAAAACTGAGTAAAATGGGCCTGTTGCGAATGTCCGTGCAGTGTCACACAGGCATGCAAGCACAGGCGCCCCTTTCGGAAGCATCTCAAAGTGCTAGCTGCGAAACGAAATAAGTGAGCTGTCGCTGATTCGAGATGCTATAGATTTGGTCTCAAAGGGCTAGACAAAATAAGCGCGCTGACGAAACAAGGGCACATATAAGCTGATACTTTCAGAGAGGCACTATAGTGTCACGTGACAGTATAGAAGTAGCGCTACACAACTACGTATATTCATCGTGCAGAAAAGTGTCGCCCGCCATATTCAATCCATTCATCCGGTCCGCTGCTAGTACTGAGAACTATGAAAGTTGGAATCTGCTTTTAGCGTACAGGCATCGACAGGAAGGCAAGACTTACAAACAGGCAGAAGAGACCTGGAGCCAGTGTAATCCAGTTGTATCCTTCGACGTTATCCATCCAGCAACTGCGTTGACAAAACAGTATTGGTCAAGTGAACTGTGAGCGGTTTCGAAAACGACCGATCGGCCTCTCGTGCGCATGCAGACTATATATGAAGCACTGGTGCGCGTTGGTAAGAGAATCGCTTGAGCGCCAAACAAAGTGCGAAGTGATCACGCGTAGAGACATGCCAGGACGAAAAATCATGCAAACGTAAACACCACCTTAAAGGAGACACCAAAGAGAAAGACTACCAGTCAACTAAACTGATAAGGTTGGCTTCTAAAACTTTATTTTCGTTAATGTCGCGGTAATTGATTCATTAATAAATTTTTTATTATATGAAAACAAATTATGGAGAAGCTTTCATTGTTTTAATCTCGTACATAGAGAGCGGTACCGATATGTCAGTGTGATGTCGTGAATATTAAAGTTCTTTCTTTTTAAAATTTGGGTCATTGTGGCTCATCAGTAAATGTTGAAGCTTGCTGAGTGTTATGTCTGGTTTTTTTAGAACACAATGTGGTTCCACCTTTACCGGCAGAAAGTTAACTATGCCCGAGCAGACGTCGTCATGGTTTGTGACATCACGGCTAGTTAGTGCAGTAAGATCAAGGCGTCGTCACCACCAGTCCCTCTTTTTTCTGCGTTTTTCAGGCTTACGAAGCTTTCTCTCTCGGTAATAGTGGCTTTATTAGTATTAATGAACAGTGCGCACTTTGCTAATAAAGTGAGAAATATGTTCCTCTTTAGAGTCCCTTTAAGCTTCAGCAATATATAGCGGCACGAAACACGTACGTCTGCATGCAACGATCATTTCTCCATGCAGGGTAAAGTACATCGCGTCGTTCGATCTGATTACGTCTCTGTGACAGAACGTCAGAGTGCAACCTGTGTCTGTGTGCTTTCTATGTTAACCTAACTATTCCGTTCCGGCTGTACTGACCATGTTCACCAGTACAGCAATCGCTGAACATTCAGCGACAGTGTGATAGCATTACTGCATTGTATTATCAATGTGCTGTTATCCTTGGGTGAAAGACTTATCCTGTTTCTTTGTCACTTTTACATTCTGTGCTATCAGGTCACTATCGAGAAGCGATAAAAAAAGGGCATTATTACGATGTACCATAGGCACGAACATGAACAAAACAAACACTGTTTTAGACATTAATAAAAAACAGTGTAATAAGAATAGACGAACATTTAATTATTGCTTAATCTGACCTAACTATCTACAATGTTACTACATTTAGTACCAAGCAGTCCACATGGCTGAAAGCACTATTTCAAGAAACAGGCAATGCTATTTCGTTCAAAATAGTTTGCCCCTTTTAACGGCAATGTAAGCGTAATGCCAGAGCACCTTCTCGAGCTGTAGCGCAAGGACGCACAACGTAGTTCCCAGAGCGGCATAGTCTTCTACTTTACAAATGAAGCCCCATGGTTAATTCGTCGACACGTAACTGGGAATCGAATCTATTCCTTCATTGTATCTCTGCCCGGGCTGCTATCTCTATGCTGATGTCATGCAGCGAAAGAGACTCAATTACCGTTTATTCAGTTAGATCTCACTCGCCGTGGTTGCTCAGTGGCTATGGTGTTTCGCTGTTGAGCACGAGGTCACGGGATCAAATCCCGGCCAGGGCTGCCGCATTTCGATGGGGGGCGAAATGCGAAAACACCCGTGTACTTAGATTTAATTGCACCTTAAAGAACCCCAGGTGGTCAAAATTCCCGGAGTTTTCCACTACGGCGTGCCTTATAATCAAAAAGTGCTTTTGGCAGGTAAAAACCCATACTTTTTTTTCAGTTAGATCTTGTGACGCCGTTGGTAACTTGACAGGCGCATCACGAGCGCCCGACGCGTCACGTACTTGAACGGCCATTGCATATTTCATTGACGTCTATCTCTTCTCTGTTTTCTTTCTACAACGCTTCAGAGAATAGCTCGAATCTACTGCCAAGGTTACGCAACTACAGAAGACTAAACACTCTTGCATTTCTTCTACATGACAACGAAGGCAAAGCGTATTACAGCGAAGCTGTTTATAGCTAGGGTTCTGCGCATTTTTCGTGCCCATCAACTAAATCTGAGCAAAAATATCATCATCAGCAAAGGCTCGTGCCACTGCTCGCGCGATCGTCGTCGTCCTCTACCACAGCTGGATGCTCTGCCGCTCATCATGCCAGCGTTCCCATACCGCCCCTCTCTATGCAGAGGCGCTGACGGCACTGGCCCACTGCCAGTCCGTGCGGTGATTTCGGTCTCGAATTCTTTTAGCAGATCTCAGTCAAGCGCGCACAACCAAGGACAAAGGGAGGAGTAGACAACACAAGCGCCTGTGTTGTCTATTCCTCCCTTTGTCCTTCGTTTTGCGCGCTTGACAGTGATCTGCTATGCATAACCAACTATCCGAAATGTTGGTGCTGTTGAGCTTCAAGTTCTTTGCCTCAATATATCGCGAAATGAAAACACGAATGCATATAACGAATGTATATCACCAAGGGATGCGGATGCATAAAAATAAATGTGCGTGAGTGCCTTTCGTTACGATGACCACCGATCAAGACAATAAGTGTTTTTGCATCTTTGGTAAAAGTTCTGTGTCACCTCTTAGTCGTGTGCAACACAGCTTCGCTGCTCATCCACCTTCACAGTGGGGAATGGCTCATGATATCTTTTTTTCGGCTTGTTTATTAAAGACGCCTTCTCTGCGCTACTTCTAATGCAACATAATGCTGCTTGGTTTACTACCCCTAAGTGTTCCGTAAACGCGAAATTCAGGCAACGATTCGCCTGCTTTGGACGTTAAGCAGCCCTTGAAACAACGAATATGTTTCTTCGCATTCCGTAAGCTTAAGCTCTGATTCTCTGATTCTCTGAATCTCTGATTTATTTATGATTTATGAAAAAAAAATCTCTGATTTATGTTGGCTGAATTCAACCAACATTAATCAGAGATTTTTTTTTTCGAAAGTTAAGAGAAAAATTAGGTTATGCGCATTAGAGTAAAAGACTAGCGAACACCATCCGTCATACACATTAAAACACAACAAACGAACCAGGCGAAGAAGCAAGAACTTTTAAGTCAGGCATAAAGAGAGGATGCACATCTACATTTAATGCTTTATGGCTTTTCACTAGGTCCAAGCCTTGCACGTAGAACATGCAACCCCGACAAGATGCATGGAAACATAGCTTCAGGCAGGTCAGGGATGTTAACTAGTTAAGGGAGCCCGGGAACTACTTCGCTTCGCCTGTGCACTTACCTAGAGTCCTCCCTGTTGGGGTATGAAAACGAACACAGAACATTTATTTAGACACCTTCCTTGCCTCGCTGGTTAATTTGCCTCACAAGCAACACATTCGAAACAATGAAAGAAATCTTGACGAAAGTCTGCCTGGTATCATTTCTTTGATGTTCTACATTGATTCTGACTTGATTAAAACAGGACCAGCGAGCTGATCGCACGAAGTTCCTGAGTCCGCGGTGTGCCTTGATTAAACACAAGACGACGTGTCAAATAGATCCTTTCAGGGAGTGGCTATTCTCTTTTCAATCATATTGCTCAATAACAATTGAAAGGCGTATAATTTGGAGGAAAAGCCCGGAAGAACATGCGACGCTTATTTTGCATTCCTAATGGGAACAGACGAAGAGTGCGTTTATTAGCGGTTACGCTTTGGAAATTTAGTGAAACTTATTTTATCTCGAACTCAAACATTTTCACAAGATTTCTGACTACGGCAATAATGATCTATCCTGAAAAATACAACAGATGGCTGTTTCGTGATTCCTGCTGGCCGAATAATAATCTTGGACTTGACTTTCAACCGAATCAAAGCAATTTGGTCGAGATATTTATGAAGCTGCTACATTTAAAAGAAAGACTTTTAAACTATCAAGATAAAAGCTGCCCTTTTGTTAAAATAGTGTATTTGAACTCGGTGACCTTTAGATAAGCCATAGTTTTTTAGATTTGTTTTATGAAAGTAATTAGTTCTAAATGCGCCACTTCCATTTCCGTGAGGACAATACGCGCTATTGTTTAGGCTGTTATGGTTCGTTGCCGAGATGGCTTGAATTTACAAGAGATTCGATACATTTGTTTATAGATTTTGTTGACACGATGACATATTATAAAGTTCCAGCTACCATTCAAGGAGCAAGAAGAGTATTAACCAACAACCAACCAACCAAACAACAAAAGCAAACAAATGCCACGTGGTACACGTGTAACAAACAAACGAGGGTAAAGCGGTGACACCTGCGATAACGTTCTATTAGTCAGACTTAACGTTCCGTCGAGTAGCCGCAGAGACGCAATCACGCATAGTGAAGAACATCGAGCCCTAACTAGGAGCAATACAAGGCCAGCGAATATAGACACGGCAATCTGGACTAAACAAAGAAGTAAAAGAAGAAGCAATACAAATGCAAAGCCTCAAATTTCTGATTGCATCAACTTACGGGTGTCCAATACGCACCGCTCGCAGGACGGCGCTGATGCTGACGAAAATAGCGGGACAACCTGGATGTATGTAAAAAGACGTGCAATTACGTGCGGGCTGTCTGTCTTCGGTGACACAAAGTATAAAAAAAGAAATCAAGCAGCAGGACAACAACAACAACATGGACAAGAGTGTACGCACGCGCTGCCGCAGCGCAAGAAGGTTGTTTTCGCGTGGTGGCCGCGGTTGACGAAAATAGACAGGACAAGGCGGCGGCCTATCAAGACGCGCTCCTCAGAGGAGCGGGCGAAATCGCCGTCTTGCCAGGACTGGACGTTTTCCAGTCAGGTGTGGCGAAATATCTGGATCCCATCTGTGTGTTGCCGTTTTGATGCTTTGCGTCTTGGGAATGCACTGCGTTCTAAGTCGGGAAAGTCATTAGTCGCACTCGACTTACTGCTCAGTTTTATGCATATGACACTTTACGAGTTCGCGCAAGCGCTCCAAAGATGAAATTCCAAAGAGACAAGACTAAGAGAGCGAGAGGGAGAGAGGAAAGAGAAAAGTAAAGAAAGAACAATGTGGTTAACAATAGGATATCTCCGGCTGGCTATATCCTGTACTGAGAAAAAGGGTGCGAAAGTTGGGACAAAATTGTGCATTAGAGATGTACAACATGACACAGCGTCGCACAGTCCCCCATTGGCCGCAAAATCTCCAATCTTTTATAAGTAACCCAGCATCACCTTCGTATAGCCGCTAGCGCTGAGGCCAGTGTCCAAGAATTTTTATTTCTCTGAGTGGGCAACAAAGGAACGAGGATAGCTTATTAGCATACAATATTTTTAGCGGTACCGATGTGATATTGTTGGCATAGTGGGCTTAGTCTACTGAATATTCGAAAGAAGGTATTATGCAGGTGAGAAGGAGCCTCGCACTGGCGCGCGTGAGGAGCTGCAGATTAGCTGCAGAGGAGCTCTAGCTTTCATTACCAACCTCGTTCCGCTGCCTTTTCTTTTTGGAATGCCTTCTCTCTCTTTTGAAATTCTGAATAAACGAAAGACAAAACGGGTGCAATACAGCTGGCTCAATAACAACAGCAGGAAAAGCCGAGACGAGGTAACATAATTGTAACAGCGTTAGATGTTTATACCGTTCCAGTCATACGACTTCACCTTGCCCCGTCATATGGCTTGAGCAGTCTTGTTCGCACAGGAAAACAAACTTGCCAGTAAAAAATTATGTTCTTCCGAATAACTTCGATGTCAGTGTCACTGGGCAATCGCGGAGCTTTCAGTATGTTCGAGAATATAATTCGTTGTGCAGTTAACTGCCTTCTTGCTTGTTAACCGCTTTGCTGCTTTGTTCCTTGGCCGCAAAAGAATAAAAAGTATGCCATTAATGCAGATGGACTAATAGCACATTGCTGTCACGGGCAACAAACGCAAATTCCTTAAGATTCATTGTCTTTAACGGAATAAAATACTTTGCTTTCTGGTAATTCACTTAGTTACTTCAAGGTTGGCTCTCTAATGCTTAACGTATCATATATGCTACACCATTTCGATACCTCACAATTCTGATTTAAGCACGAGAAATTTAACGCATAGTCTATAATAATAGCATTTTTGATACGTTAAAGCGAGCTTTAAGTTATTGACAGGTGATCAAACGAATCGCTGAATAATTGATTACTATAGTAATTACGTTATAACTAAAATAACATTTCATTGTCTTTTTTTGCGCAAATGTAATCTCCATGGCGAGATATGAAGGCGAACGAGTTGCCCTAGTTTTCCTTGATGTGGAACTAGGTGCGGGTATTACAAAGTCAGCACTCTGAGAAGCGCCGAGGTATGAGCTACTCTGCGCTATATAAGCGAATTCAAAGCCTGAATAAAGGAGTGTTGGCGTCAAACTTACTAAAGTACGGTAGCTAGCTGGGCGAGTTGGCACACCTGCATCATTACTTACTGCGCGAACGAAGCAACAGGATAATCGCTGGCGCTGTAAAGGATAATGAATGTTACTAGCCTGCTACAACGCAACTTTTCTGAATCTTCAAGCGGTGAGCTGCCTCTTTGTGTCAAACTATGTCCGAGTGCGAACAAGGCGGCAACCTCCGGGCAATGATCGCCCACGGGTTGTGTGTGTTTGTGCGTGTGTGTGTGTGTGAGGGAAAGAGAGAGAGAGAGAAGAAAGAAAGGCCGGGAGGTTAACCAAGGCCTGGTAGGCTATCTCACAAACGGGAAAAGGGGAAAAATATAAAAAGGAACGAAAAAGAAGAAGAGCCATTGTGGGCGCACCCACGAACGAATGTTCAATCACAAGCGCTCCTCAAGTCCGATTGCCCTAAAAAAAATGAATTGGCGCTTTGGCGGCGGTCTATGAGAGGTATACCAGATCATCAACGCCAAGAGCAGTTTTTTTTGCAGCTTAAAAGTGCGTCGCCAATCATTAAACTACGACGAGGGTGACGATGAGAGAAAGGTAATACTGTGAGTAGAAAGAGGTTTGTTGGATGGCAGTTTCACCTTAACGCACCTTGGTAATTAGCATTAGCAAGGTGACCAATATGTGACAGTTCTCAAGTGTTCTTTGTGACAGAGAGAGCTACTTGTTTATATTCATTACGAAGACCACGACTTGGACGCTTGAGTTCCCTCTTTGTGCTGCCACTTGGAGAGAAGGGCCCGTGTTCCCAAATTTCTTAAGGTGGAGTTGTTCCTGAAATCCGGTGCCAGGAGATCGTGATATCACGTTCGACATACCTTTAGGGAAGGTGGCTGGCCAATGGGAAATGGCTGTTGCCAAAAAGATTTTGAAATTTCGCCCCTGGTTTCCGAGGTGAAACCATTTTGGGGACAAAAAACTACGAGTAAGTTCTTTTACAATGCCCGAATGGAGTGAAAAATTGGGGTAAACCTGGTTTTATGCTTAAATAGAGGTTGCCAAATTGTTTTTGTGAAATTTGCAGATCTAATAGCTACACTCCCCCCCCCCCTCCCTCCCACCTCGCGGTATCAGGCTCTGAAAATTCAGTTTCATGATTAAATGTTTGATGCGAACAGGGAGAAGTGATTCGCAAATAGGGGAAAAAAAAGGAGCGGATGCTTTGACCGTTCTTACCCCAACCAATGACGTAGAAGACTAGCAGCGACTTCTGCTCGGCGAATGCGGAGGCGATCAGCTTGTGCAGGTAGAAGCCCTCGCAGAACATCCACGCGTACTGGCACAGCCGGAAGTAGCGAGAGAGGGTGTAGAGCACCTTGCAGAGGTTCTGCATGCAAACACGCCGACACGGAGGATAAGTCGCGCATAACTGCCCTCGAACGTGTGCCTAAGCCGGGGCATGGAGATTTGTCCGCGTAATATGACTTCACACCAATAACGACGAAAAGCATGCTAAGGAACTTGATTTGTTTTGCGAAAGAAAAAAAAAAAGCAACAGTAGACTTTAGCGATTTCTGTAGCTCTCAATTTCTCTACTGCGACAGCAGCAGGCTCTCCCAGCTGAGAGCACCATTTTTTTTAAAGATCTTCTTTGCGATGCACACAACCTCGGCCGCTGCGCTGTTGTTTTGTTACATCGGAGTTACATGCAAAGAGCGCAGCGCTTTCAGGGTCCATGTGAGGGCGCTAGACGTTTCACAAATTACCAAGCGCGAATTTCGCACGATATCGCAGTGGTTAGCGTGTCCCTCTCCAGAGTTCGAAGCCCAGTGGCAGTATTGGCAAAGCTTTAAGTGCGCAAGCGCTTATTTGGCTGCTTTGCACGTGGTTTCTTGACCATCCGTGTGTAACATCATCGGACTATGATACCTATGAACCAACTTTAGCATATACACGGACAGTGTGTCGTACTTTCTTGCTTTTACGCAGAACAGGGACGCATTCACTTCTCACTGGCACTACTATGTGGGTCAAATTTTGTGCTTTATAAGCAAGTAAGTCTGCTTGGGGCTTGAATTACCGCAACGCGGGTACAGTGGCCTAGACATCACCAGCATAGCAATAGTTTCTTGTTGTTGGTTCCTGAGAAATTTGGCATGTAGCCCCGAGGAGAGGATTGTTGTTGTTGTTATGGCCTCAACACATGGCTCGTTCCTACGAGGGAGACTGGCCGCGCTGGATTGATTGGCAGGCTTCGGATGGATTGGGTTGGATTTCCTTCTTCGATGTGGTGGGCAGTTTTCTTTTTCTTCGACGTGATTGTCACCGGAACGAAAAAGGCACATGCAGGGACCGAGCTAACAGTTCCGACCGCCTAACTGCTGTTGCAGGAAAAAAAGAAGGAAAACACACAAGAGAGAAATGTATCTTGAATCGGGAAGCGATGAACCGGAAAATTCATTCTCCAATAATGCAGACTACGTAACACAACATTTTCCATGATAGTTTTAGCTAATGCTGTGGCGCCATCTGCTAGGTAAAAATGAAGCCACTGTCCTACCGTGGTGCTGTCCCTCTAGAGCTTGCAGAGTCAAAACAAATAGCTTATTTCAATTATGACGGAAAGTCCAGGAGGGACTTTTTTCACTAATTTAATTATTCTTGTTCGCCTGCATCCCAAACCTCCGTATTCCCTGAGTTAATAACCCTCCTATAAAAAAAAATATGCGACGGCAACATTTCGCTAATATTCCGTTCCCAGCGTGATATTTTCGCCCTCTGCGTTCTCGGCATTCATTCATCGATTATTCCTTGTTACGACGAGGATAAAGTATCAGGCGTGAATTCAGTTCGAAGCAGGTGGTTTTGGTCGTCTGAGCGCTGCCATGTTGTTTCAACATCACGGTAACCGGAAGTGCCGCCGCGGCAGTGGGACTAACGTATTATGTGTTACGCAGAGACAAATCTAATTGCTCCTCCACCTCATAGAAGTTGAGTGCGCCACGTGCGAATTAACGACGCCGGCGAACTCAAAGCTTCGAACCAAAAGTCTTAATGATTTCTTTCTACGACGAGCCACCACCAACGGAGAAAACCAATGAAATACCCGGAAGTGCAATTGTAATTTGCCGTCACGTATATCATTTTATATATTGTTCACGCTGCCTGCACAGAGATAGGAATCGCTTTAAGTTAAAAGCTTTGACAGATGCTATACAGCCTAGGTTACACGTGTTTCGTGTGGATTTATTTATATGGGGTGTCCCAGCGAACTTTAGCAGTTTAAAAGCATGTGAATGCCACGTGGCTAGACAGAACCAAGGTACTGTTGTTTGCCGTCGCTCGGAGATGCGCAAATTATTTTTCTTTATTCCATCTAATTAGATAATTAGATTTAATAAATTAATGAACTTCTCGAATATTATAGTTAGATTAAAAGTGTCAATGAGAAAATAGTAGAGCGGCATGAAAAACTACCGTTACATCTTTCTGTTTCTCAATACGTGCTACAAAAAAATGTTTTTCCGAGCGTGAAGGAAGACCGCGAATGCACGCAAAGTGCCTCGAGTGGCCAGTCACGCGGCAATTTTGCGTGTATTTTCGGGCTTCTTTCACACTCAGAAAAACACTTTTATGTAGCACATACTTAAAAACAGAAATATGTAAAGGTAGTTTTTCATGTCGCTCTACGATTTTCTCATTGACACTCTTAATCTAACTATTATATTCGAGAAGTTGATTAATCTATTAAAACTAATTATCTAATTGGGCGGAATGAAGAAAAATAATTTGCGCAGCTCCAAGCGACGGCAAACAATATTACCTTGGTTCTGTCTAACTACGTGGCATTCACATATATTAAAACTCTGGCTAAAGTTGGCCGGAACACCCTGCATATGAGCGGTGAGCGAGTGCAGAGAGATGCACACGGTTTGCGGTACCGAACATATACGTTCCACAGCACCCGGTGACCGCCATACAATGCAGCGCATATCTTCGGCAGTTCCCGTTCCGAGAGGTTGCGCTTAATTTGATTGCGCGTTTCCCGGTGCGGCATAACCAATGCGTTTATGCCGTCATAGGCAGCGGAGGGAGGACGGCTGTGCGCGCGTGCGCAATTAATGCACGAGCGGCTCATCCTCTTGTTTTGGGTCTCCTTTAGTCACCTGTAATCCTCACTGGCCGGGTGTTGGCGAGGGGAGAGAGAGAGAGCGAGAGAGAGAGAGAGAGAGAGAGAGAGAGAGAGAGAGAGAGAGAGAGAGAGAGAGAGAGAGAGAGAGAGAGAGAGAGAGAGAGAGAGAGAGGAAGGCAGGGATGTTAACCAGTCAATAGTCTGGTTGGCTACCCTACGCTGGGGGATGGGAGAAGGGGAAGAGAGAGAAGGGAGAGAGAAGGTGTAGATACGTGTACGGACAGCACTTGAGTCAAAGCCGCTCGTGCAAACCAGAAGTTCTGAGAAAGCGCAAAAGTGCCTTCACTGCCTTCTGAGCCGATGACCGGTCGGGGCGGGGCTCTAGTATTGTCTGTTCACTCAGAGGACGGTCATCTAATTTCCTCAATGTGTTGGACAAAGATTGTCTTTGTGCTTGAAATTGAGGACAATGGCACTATAAGTGGTCAACGTTCTCCTCGCATCCGCAAACATCACATGCAGGACTATCAGCCATTCCAATTAGTGCTGAGTAGGCATTCGTGAAGGCAACTCCATGGCATAACCGACACAGAAGAGACGCTTCACGTCGGTGCAGACCGGCTGGAGGACTGAGTTGAAGTGACGGACGTGCGATACTGCTTGCTATCCCACCTTTAGCATAGGCTTAGGCATTCCTGACCTACGTTTATCGCCTCTTTTCTACGTATGGCGTATGGGAAACGGGGAAACAGGACGGACTCGTAGATTGTTGTGCGCTGGCACATCTATTGTTATCGCAGACAATGGGTCGTTTGTCCCTGTACTCCGGATGACAACTATCAACCACACACGCAATGGGCTTAAACTAAGGATTCTCGTTCTGTATTGTCAAAGGGGTTTTCTGGCTTCATATATCGAATCTTTCTACCGACTAGCCATATAATGCAACGCTTTTAAAACTATCTGGGTTCCTCCACAACTTTTCCTTACAACAACAACAACAACAACAACAACAACAACAACAACAACAACAACAACAACAACAACAACAACAACAACAACAACAACAACAACAACAACAACAACAACAACAACAACAACAACAACAACAACAACAACAACAACAACAACAACAACAACAACAACAACAACAACAACAATAATAATAATAATAATAATAATAATAATAATAATAATAATAATAGTTGTTTTTGAGGGCTGAAATATTTTATGTCCAACCGTCAGCTCAAGCAAAAGGCGCGTTATCACCCGTTGTGTTGGCTCAGTCGCTATCACAGTTTGATGGAGACGGAACCCAAAAATGCTCGTTTACAATGCTGTAGGTGAATGTCACAGAATGCTAGGCGGTCGAAGTCATTCCGGAGTCCCGTGGCCGCTACTGGGTCTTGCACAAGTCGTGTAGGAGCCCTCATTGAGACGTGAAATCCAATAATATACCTCAATTTAACTCAAGAAGGAGATAGAGAGAGAGAGAGAGAGCTTAATGATATCTGGAGGTGCCAGCCTAGTGACAGACCTGACATTCTACTCTATGTGAGATATTGAGGGAACAAAGAAGGAGAGAGATGAAAACTAAAACACTGACCATGAATACGCTACTTAAAGTCACTATTACCTGAGGCGCATTGAATCTGCAATCTGATATCCTCACCAGTAGGAATATTTGCTTTGCTACGCAAGCATTCGTGATGCGGCTGGAATAAAGAACACTAATTTGTGCAACCCGCGTGCCACACTGTCCTTTCACGTACGTCCACCTGGTAGCACGCATCCCTCTTGTATTCAGTGGCCGAGATCGGAGAGGCTAACGCAGAGGGCAAGAGGGAGTTGTCTGTTTACCGGGTTCTCGTTGACTCGTATGTTTTTCTCCTCGCTGACGTGGTCCAGTATGAAAACAGCGTCGACAAGGATGACGCTGATGTCGTAGAGCACCATAGCGACGCAAAAGTTCTTGTGCAGCGAGATGCGGTGCACTTGCAGTTGCCTGCACACATCGCGTAAACGAAGAAGCTCGGTCAATTCGCGCTACGAGCTCGTAACGACAGTGTACAGCTGAGCTTAGTGCGCTGCGCGAAATACTAAATTGGCATTTCTCTGCGTATTCAGCGTGGTAGTACCAACGTGGAATAGCATTTTGAATGGCTTGCACAACTTGTCAATGCGATAATCATCGTCCTTATCTTACAGGTAGTGTCAGTCAACCAGACTGTGGTCTTCTTCCGAGGTGACCGGAATGAAATATCGTAAGAAGGCTAAAAGCCGCATTTCATTATTGGGCGACACTCCTCAACTTTATATCTAGCGTGTGCGTAAAGAGTGAACACATTAACTCCTAGTTAGTAGCCCAAGCTTGTAACTCGCAGACGCCTATATATATACAGTGTCCGGTGGCGTGGTCTGTGACAAGGGTTAACTAGTGCCGGGCCGGATAACGTAAGGATTGCTTTCGGTCGATTACCTTCCATTCTTATTGCTCATCCTTCACGAGAAGCCGATTCAGGTGTTAACATAGGCTGAGCGCAGCGCGGAGCACTGTGTAATCACGAAAGGGAATGACACTGGAATGGAATCATCGCGACATTACCTCGGCCTATAGGTGATTTCACAATGCTTATCCTGGCCTATACGCAAGTTTAATCGGAGCAACGCAAGTCTCGTCGCCAGGGTGTGACAGAAGCGTGGCGATTAGATTATCTTTTACTTTACTGGGATAGTGCACGATAGAGCTAAAAAAATGTATACGTACTTGTAGACGGAGAAGATGGCTATTGCGGGCACCAGGACGACGACGGACAGGGAATGGAGCACGATGGAGAAGATAGTCATGGAGCGGTGGTACTGCAGTCGGGTGAACACCCGGTCGAGAAAGATTGAGAAGACACAACAAAGTAAGTTAGATGTCAGGCAGGAACACAAACAGTGCTTGAGCTCTTTGTGCAAGCAAGAGTGGTACGACTGGACGCCCTGAACGCATACGTCGCTCATTGGGCGCCAATGGGCGCAAGTATCGTTCCTCGTAGCAATATTAACAGGGAGTGCTGTGAGCTGAAGGTAAAGTAAAATAAAATATTCGCGTAGTTTCTTGCGGATTCATTATTGCCCACTTAACTTTGCGCATCTGCGTTACATGAGTATTACTGAACCAGAGAACATAAGGTCTATTTAATGCAGAATTTTCAGTTCATTCCCCTCATTTGTTTATCAAATGACACTAGCGCACATAAAAAAAGCAAGCTTCTAGAATGGAGAATTTTCCCGGTCACTTCCTATATTCAGTTCCCACCCTCTGTGTATTATAGTTAAAGTAAATATATGTGACCAAATTTAATGACTTGTTTTTTTCCGCTCCTCTCATGGCGAGCAATTCAGTAGGTTTGACACTTAGAGCCGCTATAACACTTGTATAAGCCACCAAAGACTTCAAATAAGAAGCGATAAGCGTGTGTAATGTTTTTGGAAGCGTCGTACCGTTAGCTTTCAGGTCTGCCATCATGCTTCGCGTACGAAGACACGCATAAGAAATACAGTTTAAAAGCAAAATGACCCTAACTAAAAAAGCTTTAGTGCGAAAATCGGCTGAGCACAGTCAGGCGTATGATGCCCTTAATAAAACTGGACAGAATAGTTAGAACTACCGAAGTGAGTCCCATCGTTCTAATCGCCTATCCACGTTTTATCAGGTGCATCAACCGTCTCCCGATCTCATGCACCATGATAGAAGCCTGATTTCACCAAGTTCTTCCAGGCTCCCATGATGGAAAGTATCGTGTTAAAGAAAGGTTCCCCGGGTCCACGACGAATTTCTCATCGAGTACGAAGTTTCATTTTCAAGGAGCCGGTACGTCGCCTACTTTTATGGCATTGAGCTACAATCAAGTCGACGGCACCCTTTCTGTCCATTAATCTGCCTACACCTTGACGATGTTCAGAGAACGGATGTGATAAAATAGAATATATAGATATTCGCTACACACCTCTAGTGAGCCGCAGTCGTAGAAAGTGTACTCCTTGCCATACTCTTGGCTGTAGAACCACGTGCCATTCTCCCAGCAGGTTTTCTTCGACATTTCTGCGTAGCAAAGAATAAATGGCGGGAACGATGAAGTTGCGTAGTCATCAGTTTCCTGCCATTCTTGTATTACCACTTTTTTATGCGAAGCATATTACGAGGGCTCAACCCAGCTCCTCAGGCGCGGCGGTGTCGCCTTGAAACCACGTGACACCGTGACGTCACGACAGAGGAGAAGTGGCTTTGGCTCAACTCTTGCAAGACGGGCTGGGTGGGAATCGAACCAGGGTCTCCGGAGTGTGGGACGGAGACGCTACCACTGAGCCACGAGTACGATGCTTCAAAGCGGTACAAAAGCGCCTCTAGTGAATGCGGTGTTGCCTTAGAAACGAGCTGTTTCTAAGGCGTGCGTCTCTTGCTCAGGCGCACATTTCGTTGCCGCGCCGAACGCTGCTTTGCTCGACGCTCACCGCGTCCAATGCGGGGCGCGTAGTCGCTGCCCTGTAGCCCATTGTCTTACACCCCTTGGCGGGTCGACGGGAACGCTGTCGCGTTCCACTCTTGAAGGCGAAGCAGTAATGCATGAGTTGTTTCTTCGTCTAGCCGAACCAAATATATCCAAGCAACAGCAGTTCACCAGGCTAAGCAGTGGTTCAACAACTAAAATAAAGGCTAGTATGCTTCGCATCCTGGGCTTAACCTTACCTAAGCCACAGCCATTTTTTTAATGACGTGATGAAAAAGAGATGTCGACGAAGGAATACGGCGTAGGCGGCTCCTCGTCTTATTAGCGGAAAGTGCTGCAGACATACTGCAGATCTATGTAAACTGTTCTGTATGGTACAGCAAGTTTGTTGCAATGAATGCACACAAACCAGCCATTACTACAAAAATGTGACAAAATAAAGTGGCCTTCAAGCCCACAGTGGATTAGTTAATCATTTTAATGTGTCACTAGACGGAAGTCGTTAACAAAATTTAGTGTTAAAGAAAACCAGGTGAATGTAAATTACCGTTACTCGAATTCGATAGATTTCAGCGATTCATCTGGGGCCTAAAACTCATTCACTGCGACAGCAGCCAGCTCTCGCAGCTGACAGCGCCATATTATTAACAACTTTCCGGCAAACACAACATACCACAACATTGTCCTCGTCACTTATATGCTGTAGTCGCAAAATGCGGGAGCCCTTCGTAAATGAGCTTCACAATTTACGCCGTGTTACATCGCCGACACGAGGGAATTCACTGTCGCCCGTATTTTTTATCACGTCAAGACAGTGCGGGTCTAGAGTCTGGGCTTGCTCGTTATAAGTTTTGAATCTTCCTTCCGCGGTCCTCGTCACCCGTCATACTTCTCTTTCTTTTTTCTGTTCTTCTTCCCTCAGCACAGAATAGCTGGCTATAGAGAGATGTATTACCTCAGCCGACATCTGTGCATTTCGTATCATTAAGCTTTTATCTCTCTCTCTCTTGCTTGTTTTCTTTTTTTTTTGCAATGCTCCCTTGTGGTGGCAAGGAAAAGAAAAGAAAAAACGTACAAATTGAGGTTCGGGGTAAATTGATATCTCTCCTTACTCAATCGGCTGAATATTCCAGCGCACGACCGCTTTCCTGAAGGCACTACCGTGTTTTACGCGATGGTGCCCATGCCGTGTTCGGTCACCAACGACGAGAGAATAGTTTGCCCTTTTTCGTAATGCGGGCTGTCAATAATTAGCTTGCGCGTGTGCTCTGAGCCTGTCATTAAATTCTCGTTTTCTAAAAGAAAAGGGAACGTAGCTGACTATACAATAAAACGCACCCTTACTATTTATTGACAGTGAATAATAATTCGTAAACGAAAGAGATACCTTTTCTGCAATGCAGGAAGGAGTGCCTGTACACTGGTGGAAATCAGAGACCAGTGAGGCAAAAAAAAAAAGAAGTGCTGCCCGGACGTAATATGTGGTATAATTGAAGCACTCGTTATAGGAGTTCATGAAAACTGTACTTATAGAAAGGCACTTGCGCGCCGTTTCTGCTGACAAGCGTTCTTTTTTTTTTCTTTTTTCGCACACGCTTCCACGACAGAGAATTTCTGTGTAAAAATAAATAAATGAGAAACAAAGGCTACCTTAGAGTCATTTCATTTTTCAACAGTACAGCTGCCACCCGCAATGGTCTTTAGATGAAAGAACGGGAATTCGTTGTAATGTCCTCTACGTGTCTAGAAAGAAATCCTCGCTAGCGGGCATAGAGAGCGAAATGGATAATCAATAATAATAAACCTCTCGTTCCTCGCCGAGCACGACGGCAATACCATAAAAACGGTACGTCTGCAGAAAGGCCGTTGTAAAAAGAAACAAAAAAAGTTTGTCACGAGCGCTTCTCCTACGCTTGAAAACAACTTCTGGCCTTCGAAAACCTGTAGTCTGCGACACTGTCATATTTCTATTTCTCTCCATTGTTGAAGCTACAAAAGATATAAGTGTTCGACCAATTGAACTTCTCGCTCACGAATTACGGCGCCCATGATTTCGTACTCGGTCATGATCCCTTCGTCGGTGAGGCTGATCACGCTCCACGGCCGTCTCAAATCGTTGTCGACGCCTTTCTCTCTTCTACGCAGAGTGATTTTGTTACGCAATAGCCGTGAGAGAGGGACAGTCTCGGCATGGAAACAATCGGTGATATACAAAAAAAATTTTAAAAATAGGTGGTCTCTGCGATCACTGTCGGCGTATGCACCCCGCAAAAACGTACGCAGCCTTCCAGATGTGTTTCTGTTACTCCGACGCAACAGTTGTTGGGGTGTGGATTTGTACACCATCTGTAAGACAGCCATTAAAGCAATTAGGCCGTCGTAGCACTAGAGACCAGGGCTCATATTCACAAATCGTCTATTCAGTTTTGAGATGCCATGACTGGTCGTAGGTGCATATATCGTCTCTTTATCACTCCGATTGCTATAGCAAGTGACAGGTTCTCGGACTCTGGCTTACCGGCCGTGATTTCTGCGGCTATGGTGTTAGGTTGCTAAGCACGAGGTCACGGGATCGAATCCCGGCCTCGGCGGCCGAATTTCGATGGGGACGAAAGCCCCCGTGTACCTAGATTTAGGTGAACGTTGAAGAACCCCAGCTAGTCCCAATTTCCGGAGCCCTCCCACTACGGCGTGCCTCATAAACAGAACGCGGTTGTGACACGTAAAATCCCATTATTAATTTTTTTTTCAAATTGTGGCTTGTTAAAAAATACGGTCAAGTGTAAGAGAGCGCGCGTGAATATGTACGTTAACGCCTGAGTAACGTTCTATTTCGTCTTCGCTCGGCAATAAGTCATGAGCTTCTCCGGAACGAGCATCCAGGAGCCTATGGGGAGCCTAGCTTTTCACAAGATTCGAACGTTATAGCCGTAAACTGGATGTCGCTTTCACCAGTGACACTGTGGTGGCGAGTGCACAAGGCGAGACTGCTATTGATGTAGCTGATATATACGAATCCACTTATACGCGAGAACAAAAGGACCTGTATAAGGTTAAATCAACGCAACCAACGGCAGCAGTGGCATAAGATGAGCATTCCATACATGCGTTTCGGTTAGGAGAAAACGACGCCGCGTTTTTCGGAAAGGTAGCCACGCCTGCAGTTCTCCCTGTAGCATCGAGTATAAGCAGATCCACTTGAGCTCGTACGGATCCGTGCCTTGCAAAAACTAATGGTGTGAAACACAAGCCAGGTAGACGCGGTTGGAAACCACCGCGCTCTCCACACCGCAGCGCTTCGTCCTAGGGAACGCATTAGTGACGTGGTGTCCAGCTGCGTCTCTTTGTCTCTGCTTTTCGTGCTATTAACTTTCATGTGCCGTACCAACAATTCCACAGATCCACTCCTGGGATCCATACCACTTACCGACGATGCCGACGTAGCCATTGATGTCATTCACCCTCTCTTGTTTCTTCCATAAGGATGAACATATCTATCATTTTTTCATGTCACAGAAATGTCGTAAGTCCACACTATTTCTATAACACTTTAAGAATGGCTGAAAAACATCGGGGAGCCTTTCAGGGCGGACACACACCAAAGATGTAAGGAGATATACGTGTACACTGTTTGTCACGAGACAAGAGCTATCTAGGCCCACAATTGGAGTAGCGTCTTCCCTCGGACGAGGGATTTCGGCACATCTCGTCGACTTGGCGAGCCGGCATGCTGTTCCCTTAGACGGCGTTATTTGGGGCATTTAGTTTCGCGTAGACGCACCAGTACAATGTGCATCTACGCCATGTGTGCTATGTGCCTCTGTAAGCGCTGGCGTTTCGTGTGTCTCGGGCTTTCTCATATATAGGCTGAGGGTTTTGATTTGTTCGCAGAGGATAGGCAATAGCATTAAACGTCGCCTTGCGAAATATGCGAGTTAAACAAAGTGACCGATTGAATTAACAATAGAGGATAGCGCATTCGCCCGCAGTAACTCACGCATTACGAAGTGCGAAGGTAGAGTATTCAGAAATGGAGACGAGGTTCACGCACTAACTTTCGAACGCGACGAGAGCAATTTCCTGGAGTGTGCTAAACATAGAGCATGTAATCAGTGAAACATAATTAATTAAAATTTGTCTACTTTGCACGAAATACACGATGCCCACAAATAATACCTTTCTGACGTTTCTTTTTCTTCTACTTTAGCATACTTACTCGCTCAACAAATCTAATACTAAGCAGTTATGCATAAACTTTAATGGCAACGCTGGCATGTAAATGCTTCATCGGGAAAAATGGTGGCTAAAAAAGAAGGCTTATCACGGCTACGTTATTGCTTCCTTGCACAAACTGGCGATTCAACCGATTTCCAGCTGAGATCACCGCTGATATTAAAATGACTGAGAGGTAATCCCGAAACTAGTCGTGTACGCTACGACATTAACAAACGCATATTGCAAGCAAACTTGCCACCGATGCAGTTTCTTCGGTGTACCAAGCAATCGCAAGATGACACTGCTTGCTGCTGTGGCAGCCCTTCAATCCACTTTCAGGATACTTCACCGTCCTGCTCAGTTAAGGTGCAGCGAAGCATTTCACGTGTAGACTGCCAGAGTTAGGACACTTTCAGGTAACTTCGCCGTGTTGCTCAGTTAAGGTGCAGCGAAGCATTTCACGTGTAGACTGCTAGAGTTAGGACGTATACTTTCATTAGGCATGTGGCGAATAGCCACATCTTCAAATTAATCTAAATGTGAGTATTCAATAAAAGTGTTAGGAGTTGGAATTACGTAACTATCTTTTGAAATATCAAGCATGCGAACACGCCGGGTGCTACGGGCTTCTTAATAAACTCTAATAGAGGATATTGTTCATTGACTGTGCTTGCAGGTAGAAGCTAATGATGATGCATTAAACTGGATGGCATATTAGCCTGGATTACATTAAACTGGATGGCATGAATTAGCCAGGACTGAACGCTCGGTACAGTGTGTGGAATTATAAAAACCACAGTAATTAAACAAAGGCTTGGCCAACAACGTATATGCGTATCAGAAGTATGGTTACATATAAGTCTATGAAGATACTAATAGTGCTCCTAAATATACCATCGATTATATAACGCACCACACCGCAGCTAGACTTGAATTTAAATAAACAAACAGATTAAATATTACGGATGATTCAAAACCAAAACACCTTAGTCTGTCAACTATGACCTCCACAGAAGAAAAAAAATTACTCGTTTGCTTGTTTGCTTGCTCACAAACCTTGCTCTTTTCGTCGTAACAACGCATCCTGTGTCATTCTGTGAGGCTTAAGTAAGATTGCTTTTCCTATAGAATCGCCAAGACAAGGCAAGCATAGCAGAAATTAACGGTTCCTAAATTTGAAATGCAGAGATAAGAAAAAGGGAAATAAAAGTTGACGCAAAGACAACTTGACACCATCCGGTTTCATTTCCCGTTTCCTTGATACATCTACATTTCAATTTAAAGAAAAGATATTATTTTCCCCCGTGCTTGCCTCGCCTCCCTTGTATGCTTGCTTGGTGCCATAATGAGATTTAAAAAAAAAGAGTTTGCCGTTTTTTCTTATTTGGATTGCCTTGCTCACTATATGCAGTCTTGCACAAACAGCCATGGATTCTAACGTGGCTCACGTTAAAGCAGGGCACAAGCGCGTTCTTTAAATAGCTGTCACTTACACTATTCCAGGACCCAGTCATGGTAACAGGTTCACTCTAAGAACAGAGGGAGTACCGGGATACCCTTTTGTTGGAGCAAGTGCGTGCGCCATATTTAAGTCCGAGTTTCGAATGGTGTTGTAAGCTTCAAGGTGTATACCAGCTCCGATTGCGCGCAGGCAGAATGAATATAATTAAGGATCGAAATACCGGTGGCCCGCTGGCTTGACCGCTGTGCAAAGTGCGGTGTCGACATCGAACTGTGAGCTGAAGTGCGTGCGAAGGACGCAAAGGGCAAACATTAAGTCCCGCTAGAGCAAAAAAGAAAGAGAGAGTCCCATTTAGAATATTTTTTCCATTTATGTATCATAGCAACGGAAGCTGAGACATGGCTTATTATCAAAGAGACTGACGACCAAACCTTCCTCTTTCAATTGTTCTCTAAATCTGTAAACCTGTCCTGGTAAAAGTGAAGTTAATTAAATTTTCGGTATTTCATGTAATTTAGTTCTCCTGATTTTGGGCAGGAAGGGCCCACAGTAACCGACTTTTGTTATCAGACATTTCCGAATAAAAACTCATTTTTTTAATGAATATACAATGCTCAGACGTTGCCGCAGTCTATTCATAGGAATTTAAAGTGCGTTAAAATACGTTTTTTAAGGTTGTGTCGTTTTCTTCTTCATTTTAATTTTTGAGAGGAGGAAGGTTGAAAGGGGAGAGCGGGATGCATAATAAGTATTCCTCTTTCAGCATCAGTGGTTTAGCTCATCTCTGGTAGCGCACTCTAACAACTAAGATTATCATAATTCTATATCTCTACGCCTCTTTCTTTAAGATGCCCGCGACATTCTGAGCAACTTGGCGACGAGATGGGATAGGTTACGTGGCTTACTGATGCACTGCGGCGTCTCGGTGATGAAGTACGCGTGCGCTGGACATGGCTTCTGTACGGTTGTCCCGGCGGGAGTGTCCTTGTAGCATGTCCAGCCATCCCACGTGGCGGGACAGTGAAGTCCATCTGCGAGCAGGAAGAGTAAGGGAAGAGCGATAAGGAAAAGGCAAGGAGGTAAACAAGGCTGGAGCCCTGTTATAATTCGCTACCCTGGAGTAGAGGAAGGGGCAAAGAGGAGTGAAGAATGAGAAGAAGTAGAGAAGAATAGTCCGCAGTATGCTCACATACACTTGCATAGTTGAGTGTGCAACGTGCGGACATGTAAACGAGGAAGACATTTAAGAAGAACGTAAGCACGCTTGAGCAGGCCTGTTGTACGCGCACTAAACACGAGAGCACACAGTGGTGAGCACGCCTCCTCTTTCCGACCCCCATGCAAACGCATTAACTTGTAAATTAGTGACAGTTATTTATTTTAATACTGCCCGTACGAAGTGCCCTAGCAGGAGCGCGAAGTAATACAGAACGTAACAACAACGAAGCGTCCACAATAACACTTTAATGTTATAGCAAAAATATAATAGTTCGAACTACAAAAACAGTTCTAAAGGCGAAAGTAATGAATGATACAACGCCTTAAATATTTTTTGACATCACTGTATTGCAGGAAAAGGAAAAAAAGAAATTAGAAATAATTATACAGTGGAATATATAGCTTTATTAGAGTGAATCCATGCACGTGGAAGCGTCTTCCATTCTGCAAGTGTTCGGGGAAACAAGGAGAACCTCAACAGATAATTGTTATGGCAAAGGACAGTGTTAAAGATCAGAGGACGAGTCTGAGAGGTTTGCCTGATTGTTAATGGTCTTCTATTTCAGGCAGCGTTCAGGACGAGTTTGCGATTAAACAGTACGTACAAAGACATTCTCTTTGTCAGCTTGAACTGTTTATTAAGCAGCTAATAAGTGATTTGCGCACAATATTTGATGTTCGTCTGCGGCTGTAATATGTTAGCCACAAATAAATATAAAGAAAACGAACACCTTATTGTTTATGAGTTCTTTCTAAAAAGAAACGGATTCACTGAAACATCCGGTATACGTCTTCTTCTTTGCCGCTGTTGTACAGCTTCAAGTAGGTTTCATGGCAGCAATGTCAAACGAAACCACTTTCTTCCTGCTCCCTTGTGTGAAATGATACATGGGTAATCTCACCTACCACCATGCAGTAAGTACAGTGCTTGAAAATTGAAACGCGAGCAATAACGAATAGCGACAAACGCGTTTTACGCGTAATTACATGAAGGAGCCACGTGTAATAGGTCTGTAGTTGATTTACAAGCATCGAGTAGAACTCAAGGATATTTTTTTGGAGGCTGTATATTAAGCCACCGTTACTAATGCTGGTGAGCCAGGAAACAAAAACAACGCGTTAAGGTAATTACCGAATCGTTCGCGTTTTAATTTTTTTGAGCACTGCAATTCACACGATTCGAGACTATCGATGAGTCATGCACGCTATTCTGCAGGATCACTAGCTGTCGCCACACTCCGAATTGTAAATATTCCTTTCCCCTCTCTCTCCTCCTCCCCCCCTCCCGCCCCCAGACACACTTTACTGCCACGCGTCGTCTGCCAGTTTCATTCGAGTGAGCGTGTAATAATATTTCTCGTATATCTAAAAAGAAAAGAAGGTAGCCAGCATCGTTCATTATGTCAACTTCTTCGGTGCGCTCGTTTAATAAAACAAGCCATTTTTTCATGGTTGATCGACAGATGGAACTTGAGTGAGAACCATCTAAAAGTGTAAGTAACAGCAACCTCCATCGAAAAACGCATGTTGTGAAGTTGGCTCTGGTGCACAGCAGACGCGTCCTCCGCAAAGCACGGCTTTCGCGTTTAACGGGGGTGTGCGAGAACAGCTGAAGAGCCTCAATTACGCAGATTAAAAAAACAAACAAACTGAAAACTGAAAACTGAGCTTACGATAAACGCCACATTTCTATGAATAGGGGCAGCTCGGATGAGCCTTGAGTTGAAATTAACAGAGTAAAACTCATTTGCGCATGTGCAATAAATGACATGCCATTGTTGGCAGGGGAAAAATCGAACCGCACAGCTCAAACACGAACGCACACAGTGACGTACCAATTTTTCTAGCGCATATTAATGTGTCTGCTATTTGTTTTTCCTCCAAGAAGCAGCCTTACAGAAGCGCCAAAGTCTTAATTAAGGGCAGCAATACGTCCCCTACCTTGCGCGCCGTCTTCGAGCATTACTGTTTAGTTTCATTTCTTTTTAAAGTGAAGCTCTCGTTCTCAAAACTCTTCCACATGCAGCGACGTTCTTGCTCTTCTTTCTACATTTAATGACATATCACCGCGTTTCTCGCTTCTTAGAAAGCGCACAATTATGCAATGGACGCTAGGTATCGAAGTTCACCCTCAGTTGCACGTGCCTGTTTCATCAGTACAGGCGTTCTCGCTTGCGTTCTCTTCAATTTTGTGCGCTACAGTAAATAAGCTGCTATCAGCCGGAACCATTTTTTTTCATTCTAGTTTGATTTGTCTGTGGCAGAAGCTGTACAAAGAATTTAGACTCTTTTGTTTTTGCACGTTAAAGATACCGCCGAGGGTGACTGCTGCCTGTTTCTAGTATTGCTTACAGTGCTTTCGGCGCGCTGTCTTGCGAGTTAATCTTAGGGCATACCTTTTGTCGCACTCAATCCGGCCTGATCGTCCGCAATCATCTCCTGGCAGCAATCGCGCGCCGCCTGGCAGCAGCTCTTCCAGCGGCCGGCATAGAGCCCCTTCTTGAAGGTCTCCAGAACTTGAACGTCGCTGTCATTGCCGTACGGCTGGAAGCACTCACCTTCGCACTCGCCTCGACAGAGCCAACCCTTGCGGCAATACCTGCACGAAGGGAAGAAACCGAGAAGCTTTGTCAGAAAACGAACTGCATCAGCATCGCTGTATAAAGGCAAGTTTCTGGAAAGCTTGGCTTTGTGTGAAATAGTTAAAGCCCGATCACCAAAGCTGTTCAATGTGTGACGAGAATTAAAATTTACGTTTCTCGAGAAAGTGCAGATAGAGCCCTCGAGAAAAGAAGCTCCGAAGCTAAGTGTCACCCGGCGGTGCCATGTGCGTATAGTGCACAGACAAACAAGTGAAGCAAACAAATAAGAAACTTCAAGCTCAAAGGATGAGGACTCATTGACGTCTAAGTGTTATTGTGCAGGTAAAAATTAGACGTTACATGCACCAGCTAACTCGGCCGATATGACAAAGCCGCTGCGTCGTGACTTCTTCATGGAAGTTACCGTGCAAGACACTGAAAATGTAGGCAATTATTAAGAGTGAGCCATTGTGAACTCTCTCTCTGTCTCTCTTTCAACACACAAGGACACTTTTGTTTAAAATACGGCAGCTGAGCTCGCAGCTGTGTCCCGAGGGTTAGGTCACTGAAAATTGTGACCTCAGCTTTATCATTGCCAGCGCCGTACCTTCGCCTCATCATCAACTAAAGCATTACTTGATATACGCGGACTGATTCAGATTAACCATCTGCTAGGACATCAGGACGGAAAAATCGATATGAACGCAATGCGAGCCAGGAAGGCTGGTTTACACAGAAGTGATATGCACGAGTTCACATTTTTATATCAGATTTCGTTACCCCATTCTCTAAGTTTCTCACTATCGTGATCTTTTCGTGTCCTTCTGAATATCATAACAACGTCCTCACTCTGAACCAGAAAGCCTTCCATGAAGGGCTAATGCCTTCAACCTTGAGCAAACTCTCTGTGGTTCAAGTCCATGACGAATCAAGCACGTACTTGTAGAGCCGTAAAACAGGGGTGAGAGCTGCAAATAGTGCTCCTGGAAAGTCAACTGCCACTGGTAAACCAGCCCTACATCGTATACCCTTCAAACACATCGAGGGAACTGCTGACCTATGCATAAGTGGCGACTTGATAATTTACCAGTGCCTAATCAGCCATCGCAAAGCGACCTAAATTTCTTTAGAGATTTATAGACTGCTGAACATTACTTCACCGGTTTCGACTATATCGCGGCTGACGCCCTCCCCCCCCCCCTCCCCTGTTTCTATCTTTCTTGGAGGGGGGAGGGGAGGGTTAATTAAAAATGCGGTTTTCACTGTGTTCTTGAACCCAAGAGGTCAGAAATTACTGCCTGGCCGCACATAGGGAAGATAGCAGTAGATGACAGGCATAAAGGGCACCTTTGAGTGGACGCTTTGGAGCGTCGCCAAGCACACCCGTGACACGGTTTACATTCGCATGGTCGAAATCGAGATATCCGAACACATTCTTGACACACTCATTGAGAGCAGAATAATTAATGCTTGCAAGGAACAAACAAAGCACGAAAGAACAAGAAGGGATGGACACCCCTTTCTTTTGTTGTTTTATGTTTCAAGTATGCACCAACTACGCCCTCAGAAAGTCCAAAAGTACATTCGCCTGGTTGATTCTGAGAGCCACTCCTCATCTGAGAGCGTCCGCAGGCGCCCTCCCGTCCTGGATGAGAGCGCGTCCGAGGTCCGACGAAATTCCGATCACGTGGTGCCTCCGACTCCTCTGGGAGGAACCGAACGTTCGCTTCGGACATGCCGTCTCTGGCTCCGCAACTCGAGAGGCCTCTGCACTGTTGCAAACTGAGTCGGAGCGCGGTAATAACGAGTTTAAGTTTTTGAGCAGCGCACAAAAACTGACAACGACAACAGAAAGAACACGGGGGCTGTTGTCGTTGCCAGTTCGTGCGACTATTCGAAGTGCACAGTTTTTTCCAGGTCGCCCGCTTCTCTATTACACGAACGAGTTCGAATGCGCCATAAGATAGCTACTGCGCAGGTTCCCAAATGGTATAGCGACTGAATCGAAAGAGGTTGCGGTGGTCCCTACGTGAGCCTAGAGGCATTCTTGAAGGCCAGGCTGGGCATGTACTTGTAGCAACGCGCCGATGTCAGCCTGCTGAACACGTGCGGCTCCAGGTACAGCTGGCTCTCCATGCGGCACGTGCCGGGAACCTTTTCGTACGGGTTCCTCCGCGCCGAGACCATGCACAGTGCTCCAGCCGCCAGCTGCGAGTGAAGAGCAATGATCGAGATCAATAAAATTTTGACCGATGAAAGACCGAGACCCGATAAAGGCAACAAAGCGGCTCTTACAGCCACACTACACCTTCTTTTTTAATGCGTTGCCTCGAGCATAGTTGCATCCTGCAATATTTCCCGACAGTTGATGCCTCTAGATTTGTCGAAAATGTCTGGCCACTTCGGAATGCTCGGGATCCTTTGCGAAGACTTATCTTTGCTCTAACAATTAGACGGGAAATAAACATTATACGTGGTTGTCGCTGCACTCATAGCAGACAACGTGCTTCTTTGTGGCTATGAAGTGGAGAGAAAAGAAAATTCACGGTACAAGGACAATGTTTAAATCCATAGGTGCTTTTGGTGATACAAATAACCTTCGGGTCAAGTGTGAATGTGAGTGTGACATTTAGCGCCTCAACTTTGTGGTGTCACACATCAGTTTGCCGTCATGTACTTTGCGGCTGATGAAATACGCATGCGTTTACAACAGATGTTCACAAACAGTGGCGTTCGCTGCAAGACAAAAATGTACGCTTCATGTAGCACATTTGCATTCTGGCACATGGATATTCTCAGAATTTGAAGATACCTTGAACTTTAATATCGCCAGTAACCGTCAGGTGAGACCGCAGGTTAGGGACAAATACGTGATATACTGAGCGCCACTCACCAAGGAAGCAACAAAGTAAATGCGAAGATGCCCGAGTGGCATGCTGTTCTCTGGTGATGACGAAGCAACCAGCCTTGTTCACGTGAGCTGTCTTCCCTGCTTCAGTGCTCAACTCCGCGCACGATGAACCTGAAAAATCAATGACACGGGATAATAATGCACTCAGTCATACCGTTCTCTCGCGCGATGAAGTTACGCCGGAGGAAGAAGTCGCGCAGTGGTTGTCTTTCAAAGGCTACGAATGCAATGAAGAATGACTTATTCTATTTCATATACAAGTGATGCGTGGCCATAACCAGAGCTAAACTGCGCACCATTCTTCTTGGCAAAACGTACGAGATGTATTTATGCTGGCATGCGAGGCAGGGTATTAGAGTCAAGGTATATGAGTCATGACCAAGGATTACAAGTAGGCATCAGGCAGCGTACCAAATTCAGAATCCCGGTCTCCAATTTCGTCCCCATCTACAGCCAGATATACCGTCAGATAGATACCTCTTAAACCTATGAAAAATCATGCGATATTATGATATTATTATGTTAGTATGTGATATGAGTTGAAACCAAAATGCTGGTAGAAATTGCATTTATTATGCAGCGTACGAAACAGCGATGGTCATAGGCGGAGAGTTTCCATTTTTCCGGGGAGGGGGGGCGGCTAGTTTTCCGAACCGCCGCCCCCCCCCTTCACATATCATAAGTGTATATATAGAGAGAAAGATAATTTCTCGCTCTTGAAGAAACTTCGTGTGACCTCGAAGAATTGAGCGCTGAAGTCACGGCGTTATATAAGTATACAGTACACAAGATCTTATAGTAGGAGGCAGTTCAATTTCATAGCCTGAGTCCTCTCGGTGGTGTAATCTTCCTTCATGTGATTGTCGCATGCTTAGCAATCACTAATACTGCTTCGCTTTTCCGGCGAAACTGCAGCCTCTCTCTTTTTCTCCCGTTTTTTTTTCTTTGAGTCCGAGTATAAGCGCTGTTGCGCATTGCTGCTGTTGATTCTGATTTCGAGTGAATCCGGCTGGGCCTCACTTCGGTTGCTGAGTGAACTACACTGTGCTTTCCAACTATCATGCACCAAGACTTTATAAAGAGAGTATTGGCGTTACCCAAAGAAAACCCAGTGCATATTGTTTCTAGTACCGTGGATTATCCACCTGTAATTGTTTCCGTACTGAGATTTAATTCGATAAATGATGTAATCACCCAGCTCGGGAAGTACTTCTCTAATTTTCAAAGTGTGACTGAGGTATTTGCAGGCACCCAAAATGACACCTAACTGCGGTGTTTTGAGCGACGCGCTAATTGCGCGCTAATTTGTGCCGACTGGTAACGAAACCCCACGAAATATGAAAATTATCACTTGACCGGGAGAGAGAGAGAGAGAGAGAGAGAGAGGAAAGCAATCGAGAGCTCACATAAGTAGGAAAGAAGCAAGGATTCTTCTTCTTTGATCACCCACCTTTTACATTATTCTAAAGCGTTTTATGTTCAGCTTATGTCGATGGTTCTAAATACTGCTCAAACAGGACCAAGACACGTGAAGAGCCCACGAACACAGAGACACAGTGGTGGTGTGCGCGTTCTTTTATGGCGTCGTCGTCTTGTTTGCGCTGCACTAGTATTCCAAGATGGCATACCAATGACCTCGCGTAGCAAGCTTAAAAACTACGTTCCCTAACGTTGTTACTGCCTCATCTGTCCTTTGTATTCCGCCATGTGCATTCTTATGTGCGTTGTTTTAGTGTTGCATAAATACGGATCACGCAGCGCGTATTTATTTGGCCATGCCTTATTTGTAGCGTTATATTTATTGTAGTACGGGGGATGAAAATTTTCCGTACCGTTTGCATCTAAGATCGCTTACATTTCACTCGCGTAGAACGGCGAGACGAAGACCGTCTATAAAGATGTTCCCTTGGTTCCCTTGACTCCCTCGCTACTCGAGCAATATGCCATAATGAGAAAGGAAACCGCTTGAATAGCAGCTTCTAAGGAAAGAAATAAACATCAGGAAATAAAGTTTCTAAAGGCCTTACCATGGGGAGCTGCCTGCATTCATCGCCAGTGGAACCTGCGAGGCACAGCGCGAACATCCGGGCCAGAGAGAGGCAGCGCTCCTTGGCTCCGTATCGCCATTGTCGGCCCTGCGAGGAACGCGTGGCCAGAAATCAGTAAAGTAAAAATACAATACAAACAGAACGTACGTGTTAGAATCTAGGTGAACGTTTAGCGTAGCGGCTTTAGATGCGGTACGTCTATCGGCGAGGCGCACAATTATGTGTGGGCACTTTCATTCTATGCAACGTGTATTCTCGGGTGATGTTTATGTTTAACGTTAATCGCATGTTGTTTTAATTTTCATGTGCCACACCATTAAAAAAAAAATGTGGAAATGCAACCTCCCAATCGGGCGCATACTGAGGGGGCGTGGACAGAGCAGTATGACACATGTCTAAATACAGTTGTCACCTTTTGTCATCGAATCTTTTGTCGCAGTCAAATCAAAGTAAACCAGTGTATAAAAAAATAAGCCTTGGAATATTATGCGCCATTTTAGTACGAGGTTCAATGGGCTTTAGAGATACCTATCAGTGCGCATAAAATTCAGAAGTTGAGTGTAGTGATTTGTCATTTGATTCGCTCACTGGCGCTACATATATATATACTACGCTACTACGCTATATATATATATATATATATATATATATATATATATATGTATCCCTCTGCAGCTGTTTTCTTTGTAGACGGTCCTTCAAATATGGAGACTAAACAACCAGCACAAAATTGGACGAGGACGGGAGAATGTTCACTTACAACTGATCTTTCATAAATGTAGCACGTCAGAACGAAAATTTTCCCCAAATTGTGAGGCGCGCGTACAGTAAAGGCCGCCAAATGTATTCACAGGAGCTCATCTATTATATCAAATTTCGCTTTCCTAAGCAGAGCAGAGGTGTTACTGATAGTACTATCATCATCCAGATGGATAAAGTAAGCCTCCAGCAGCTCGCGTGAGGCAACGTTATTACTTTTTCCGAGCACCCCAATGAACCCGAGCGACGGCTTGCATGAGCATTCCTAACAATACGCAGGCCTCGGCGTGCTGCTCTTGTAGTTGTCGTTTGCGTGTGACAGCGCGAGACTGTTCGTTTTCGCAATATGGCGGCTACTGTGCCGAAATCTGGTTTGGCACCAGGATAGCACGTCTGGTTTGGCTTGGCTTGATTGTATAGGACAAGCCCTTTTATTTCTTTCCTCCAGATGACGCATCAGGTCTTCTTACGTTTACGTACGTGAACACTCCTATGTACTAAAAAAAATGACAGTTGTCACGAGGTGTTGTGCCACGTTCCGCAAGGCGCTTGCGTGCTGCGTACGTGTCGTCATGGCGCAGCACTAAAACTGTCTAATAGCTAAAGCGTATTGCACTGTGTCCTGGTACGGCATAAAACTTTGTTTCTTTAAAAGGAACTAGAAATAATTTACGTATCGAAGAACCGCAAGAAAAATGTGTGTCCTTGAAACATTTGTTTGTGTGCAATATGTTTTTTTTTTTGCCGTACTTTCATTTCTTTTTGTAGCTTTTGGGGAACGCCTTTTGCAACGTCACACTTAAGGGGAGAATTGGTAACCCTTGTTAGTTGGGTACGTTCCGTGCATTGTCTATTAAACTTCCCTTTATCCACAAGTATATCCGGGGAGGCACCAACCCAGCAGAAGCCACACGAAGTTCCGCAGGGGGGCTAGGCAAAGAAAGCGAATATTTTCTTCATTGTCCGTTGACTTTATATGGTCATGATTATATATAGGTCAACAAAGTTCAGCCATTTCCTTCATCTACAATGAACTCATTTACAATGACAAACAATACGCTTTCACGGCGGACAACGGCAGCTTCCCACGAACGCAACTCCTTCCTTGCCATTCGCAACAACGTCGTTGTCGTGCGCTACAGTATATGACTTTCTGTTTACTCCGAAATCACACGTGCCGATGTGTGATTTCGCGTGAAGCACGAAACTCCGCGTGAAGCACGAAACCCCGCGCAAACTTCCGAGCGCTAATGATGCGCTACAGCTCATGCATCCTCATCCTCACTGCGATATGACGTGAGTTCGGCTCCCACCATATCGGTGGAGGACGAAGCATTGCTCTTCTTTGCCATAGAATGAGGATGAAACTGAGGACGACGAAAACATGGCGACGGCGTAACAGACGAGACGGACGGACAGACGCAGTACCCCTGGTTCCCGAGCTCCAAACGGATGTCGCAATAAAATAAAGCCACCCGCGTCTTTGGACCATGCCAAAGAAATTCAAGAGGAATGAACACAGGAACAAGCTATAGGTGAAAGCACTACCGAATGGGATTACGTCGTGTGAGACGGAATCGGTCACAATTTTTTGTAGAAGTGGCGGCAATTGTAGCCCTTGGGCAATATATACGAGTAGCGGAGCCCGTTTTACCAGGGTAAAAAATTTGGCTTCGTGAACCATGTATTCATCCCATTACTTTTCTGCTATATCTTGAGAAGTCCATATTTTCAGACCGCTTCATCCTTCGAATCTACAAGACGGTGTTCTGGTTACATGACAGCTTTCCCTAAGAACCACCACCACCACCTCCACCACCACTATCATCATCATTCTCGTCGGCGTCATCGTCATGATCATCATCATCAACAACAACCACTGCAGGGCGGAGCCATCACACCATAATGTTATATTACCCCTGTCTTGCGTTAGCCGACTACATGTGCCTGCAAATTTCCTAACATAGCGGCTGAATGCACTGTTCTCTTTTTTCTTTTCATACAGATTCTTTATAAAAAGGCTATGAGCGTAGCAAACGGCGCGTTTTTGCAGATAAGTTATTCGCCGAGGCGGGCATACTTTACCGCTAATAACTTGAGTATCATAAGACTGATCAACAAAAAATGCAGTCAAGTAACTTCTTATTTGAACCTTGGGGGAAGTTGTTTAAGCAGCAACTTTGAAGACAGTCACATTTTAATTAATACCCCCCCCCCTTTCTTTTATATCTTGAAGATCGAACCTAATTCAACAAGTTATCCGTCGAATTTCAAAGATCAATCGGACAATGTTGAAACCCAGCGCGCAATGGGATCAGAAAAGGCAGCCTCGCTGTCAAATAAGGCGGAAACGTCCTGCGATGAAAAGCGCCACGAAGTTTGAAACTGAGCGTGACGATCACTTGCGGCAGAAACTGATGCAGCACGTTTTGTCAGGCAAGCGCCTTAACGTACCGCATCAGTATTTGATCTCCGCATACCATCATCCAAACTTCGTCGCACATCGTCGCAGGGCGTTTCCGTCTGACGCGACCGGGGCGCGTGCTCGGTTTCAGTATTGCTCGGATTGGGCCTTGCAATTCGATGATAAATTTCTCAAATTTGGCGCAATTTTCCAGACTACAAAAGATATAGGGATGCGTTGAAATGAGTCTGCCTCCTAACTTACCATACAGACAACTGCCTCCAAGGCTCCGATATAATGTTTTCAACTTTTTGTTAATAAGTTTTTGGTACCCACGTTATTAGCGTCAAGGTATGTCCCCCTCGTCAAAGAACCGATATGCAAGAATGCTACGTCCACTACGGTCATAGCCTAATTCACAAAAAAGATCAATACGATCTAAAATAAAGACACCCTGTACAATCCTCTGCCATATTAGACTATAGTGCTTCTTTTTCCTTGGCACCCATTCTTACTCGCAGTCTTCGGTGGCACGTTAAGGTTCTTTGATATCGCCTGGATTCCGACCCCCGTAGGTTAGCGTAACAAGTAGGACTTCTCGAAACTAACTGTTAGCAACTAATCGAAATTCCGCTCATCCGTTCGCTCCTCGAGCAATTGCATCTTCTGTACGGGTGCTCCCTGTGTCACTATATATACAGGGTAGAGCGCTTAATGCCCTCTCGTTAATCTTTCGCAAGGGCTCACCTTTTGCCAGGCCACCGACGTGCACGCGAAGAGGAGGAGAGTACTGCGCCGAGGCTGCACGTCGCCATAGATGCGCTGCGCATTCAAATCTTCCGTTCCTCCGGTCACGTTGCGACGACGCTGGAAAACTTAGCAATGAGCACTGTTCCTCGCAAGGCGAGACGCGTCCGTTGGATCTCCATTCTGTCCGCGTCTGCGTGCGTTAAAACAGCGTCGCCTCTAGCGTCCCCATACTTGTAGCGTTTGACGCGGAAAAAGAAAAAGAAGGAGAAAGAAAAACGAGCAGGAGCGACACGGCTTCAACGTGAACCTCGAGCCGAACCAATACAAACCCCACGTAACCTTGAAAACTGGTCGCCGCGCGGGAGGCGGAAGGCGCAGGTCGAGTAATTAATGCCATGATTGCGAAAGGAGAGGAGACAAAAAAAAAGAAGAAAGAAATAAGGAGGAGAGCAAAGGAACAGCGGCCATTCTTGTTAATAAGCTGCTAACGATTACACATACACGTGAGGAACACTTGTCTTTTTGTATTGACAGACGGTGCCGCAAGAGCGAAGGTCGTCTTGGCGCTATCCGTATGAAGCAGCGAGTGTGGCTCAGAACCAATATAATATTAACGAAAGCGACCGGAGCACTCGAACGACGGATTTGCACCTGTCACATTGCACGTGGGTGCGGCATGTCCTCGCAGTTTAAAATTTTTTTTTCGTACTATTATAACGGCTGCACTGTATATACACGTATTCATTCGGATAATTGCCCCTCATAAAAGTTGGCCGATGCTAGTTGCTGTGTCTACAAATACGACCCATTGTGACCGTTCAACGCGGTGGAAAAACCTTGGAATGGACGTCTTTGCATACACCGATAACCTGATAAGCTCTAGGGTCAGTATCTTTCGGCCTCAGCCATTCTTATGCCGTGAGACCTCTAAATCCAACGCGTTCTTTAATCATCGTTAGTCTGGTGTGCGATTCGGCTGCCGCAGCAGCTTACGCAAGGGCGTGGCGTACTGGTGATGATGACGACGACGACGACGATAATAATAATAATAATAATAATAATAATAATAATAATAATAATAATAATAATAATAATAATAATAATAATAATAATAATATAAAAATATATTAATAATAATGATAATAATAATAATATAAAATAATAATCCTATTTTTATGTCCACTGGAAGTCGAAGGCTTCGTCTCCCTGCGATCTCAGTTGCCTCTGTCTTGCGCTAGCTGATTCCAACTTGCGCCTGCAAATTTTCTAATTTCATCATACCACCTATAGTTTTCTGCCATCCTCGACTTCGCTTCCCTTCTCTTGGCACCCATTCGTTAACCCTAATGATCCACCGGTTATCTGCCCTGCGCTTTTTATGACCTGCCCAACTCCCTTTTTTTTCCCTCTTAATGTCAACTAGAATGTAGGTCTTTGCTCTCTGATCCACACTGCTATTTTACCGCCTTTAAACGTTGCACCTAACATTTTTCATTCCATCGCTCCTTGCGCTGTCCTTAACTTGTTCTCGAGATTCTTTGTCCGTCTCCAAGTTTCTGCCCCTTATGTTAGCACCGGCAGAGTGCAATGTTTCCATATCACTGGCGTTAATTCCCTAGAAGGATTTATGGCGTTTAATGAACTGCTATAATCAATAAATAGCCAAAAAATATCTGTGCTCCATTCTACCAGACCACAATGACGTTGATGACACCGATGTAAAGCCCATCGAGAAGGCAGGCATATTGTCCGCACCACATACATCACAGGCATACGAGGCAGTGGCACTTCATATAAAGCGTGCGGAAAACAAAGAATTCGAAACAGCTGAGCGCGACCGCAGTGACTACAGGCATCTCCTATTCTCGCAACACTTTTGTTTTTAAGCAGCTGAAGGAGAGGGAGAGGAAACGCCTACATTAGGTTTAGTGCAAAGCAAGCGAACGCACGCACAAAGACACACTGGACGGGCGCTACGAGTCCAACTCAAGAAAGCACTTTGTTGAGAATAGGCATGCGGTAGGGTGAAAGCCCTCAGTCAAGATTGTGCTGCCAGGCACTTCATCTCCTCCAGGTGTGGTCCACTGAATTGTGACCATAAAATACTTGTACACTATGCATACATAAAATAAGACTTCGTCGGTCGAATAGTTTCACAATGATACGCAATACGTCTCGTCGCCTGTCTCGACACGTTTGCACAGAGCGCCACATATATCGCCCGCCAAGAAATTTGAATTCTGCCTCGCCGCTTTTCTTTCTTCTTTTTCTTCTTCTCTCGTTTTACTTTCTTCCACTTAGCTGGAAGTTCGAGGAACGTGGCGCAAGCGAGTTGGTTCTTAATTAAAACTTTCACACTTTACGAGCAGCCACGCGCGATGGGTGTGAACTTTCCCAGCCTGATCTGAAACCTGAGAGACTCAACGCAATTAAGCGAGCGACGGCTCATCCACATTCGCTACTCTCGGTTTTGTTTCCACGTCAAGGCAAATTGGGCCCCAGAAGGGAAAAATAACGAAAAAAAAAACCGGGCTCGAAGAAATGACATCGGTGTCCCCCTGTGGACTAGGCGCAGACTTCGTCGGACGCGATAGCGAAAGCTCTCTTGGCGAATAGAGCCTAATCTACTCTGTTCACTAAACTCAGGATGAAGCAGTGCAGAGAACCGAAACTCCCAGGTAGAGCAGGCACCATCAGGCATTACAGGCTTCATTTTCTTTACTTTGATAACTTATTGGACACGGGACGCAACGGAAAGACAAGGGGGCAAGACTATGCCACCGCTGATGAGGTGACAGGCCATTTGGATTTAGCACCGATTGGAATCCTATATGCCCACGTTTTGCACGCTGCGGTAAAGGAAACACGTACTAGAAGAACAAAGAAAAAGAAATGGAGAAAAAATACTGGCGAAGCAACGAATAAGGGATCCATAAGTGCGGTAGCTGCTACTGGAGCATCGTCTATGAAACAAGCGGAGCGAAAATTACGACACGCGGGTGTAACCGCATAACGAGTTGAGTCGTTAAGCGGGCTGCGACATGCTATACGAGCCGAGAGAGTCGGTGAGGGGAAAGAAGGCAGGGAACTGCCGCACGCGATGATACAAAACGAAGATGGGGGCACGTGACTGCACTGGAAGAAGGGGAGATAAAGTAAACACGTAATGGCTTCACCACGAGGGGGCACCGTCAACTTCAATTCTTTCCCTTAATTCTCACTTTGGCGCGTTACCGAGTCCCTTGCAGCCGCTGTCGTCGCGGAAAGCTGACACCGTGCTTAGTTGTATAGGCGCGCGCGCTGTTTGGAAGAATGAAAACAAAAGAGCGGGTTTCACGTTCAGCCGCTGCCGATGCTACTGAAGCGCGCGCATACAAAGACGCGCAACACTTTTTTTTTTTTTCCGAGCGTCATTAGCGGTAGCGTCGGGGCGTCCCTGGAGCGAAGCCGCAGCGATTACCAACTGACGAGATTGCCTTTCCGAGTTATCCGACCCGTTCGTTTTGGAACGAGTCTCAGGTATGATGACGAGGCAGATGCAGTAATAAAGGGAATAACAGGCAGCTGCGGGAGAGGGGGTCGCGTGGGGGAGGGTTGCGGGGAGGCGAGAACTTCGTCGCCCGCGCCATCCGCGTCGTTTTATTGGCCCGACGACGAGGCGCCTGCTGCAAACGCGAACATGTTGCGCGGGTAAGCGGAGAACGGCGGTTGCGTTTTCGAGTGCGGGCGCGGCTTTGACGAAATCAGATAAGCTGCGATGGACAAAGAAAGAAAAATGCGAAGGGGGGGGGGTGGAGGAGGGAGTGCTGAAAGTGAGAAACCTGCGCGCATTTTCCTCTCCGACGCCTTGCCAAAAGCTGTAGGGAACACAGTTGGCACGTGACCAAGGCTTACTCTCAGCAGTGCAGTGTGCCTACACGTGCGAAAAAAGTTAGACGGGGTTGAGGACGCGAACGTTTTATTGGTTTTGTCAGTTGTCGAGCACGGTGGCTGCAACAAGACGCCAGCTACCCTATGCAGGTGAGGATTTGGTTACGCCCCGTTTCCACTGTAAAGTTTTCACGAAGGGTGTACCGACTTTTCGATTAGTGTCAAGGTTACTGCGCACCTGGACAGATCAGATGTGTCAAGGCTGCGACCTTGGCTGCTTCCAAACTTTCGTTGTATCAGTGCTCCATATGTATATAGAAGCACAGTTGTCCCCACTCCACTGAGATTTTGATAAACAGGTGATGTATACGGGAACCACGCAAAAAGGCCCGCCGACGGATTTTGTCACCGGTGGAGCGTCTTCGGAACATTTTACATGATCTATGCTTGCGTGAAGCTTCTTTGACGAAACACAAGCTTAGACAATTTGTTACACTACGTTAAAGCGGTGCAGCGAGGTAAACACGTAAACAGAACCGTTGACGGGTCGTTTACAGTTTGGCTACGCCATCGGTGAATCGGTGAATGCTGATCGGTATGCGATTCTCTTAAAGACAACCGCTGCGATAGTCCTCCGAGCTGCAGCCAGGCAGTTTTTTCGCAAGGTGGGGGGCACGTACTTGTCCGGGAGAGAGGGATGGGGCAGGCGGTCTTTGTCGCACGTGGTTTTATGTCACGTATCCCTGATACGCCAAACTTTCGGAGGGTTGGGGTGGGGTGCACCTGCCCAGTGCCCCCCCCCCCCCTCCCCCTTCGGTCATACCCCTGCTGAGCAGAGTGAGAGAAGCATATCAGAGAAACGAGGGTAATGCGTGTACCGGCTTCTTGTATCTCAGGATGATGTCGTAACCTTATATGGACAGCCTCCTCTGCTCAAAATAATGACGATCTGGAGAACACGGGATCTCGACAGTGCTACACCTCTTCGACCACAGCACGGAAGCGACAGAAACGGAAAATAGGACTACATAGTGGAATTTAATATTTCAACGTATGACATTTGGGCTTAGCAAGCACCGAAGCCCACTGTGCGCCCAAACGTGTGCCGATTTCAACCTAATTTGGTCCCAATTTAGTCTAAACTTTCATAAGAGCCACTGCTGCGAAAGAGATATAGATAGCAACAACAAAAACAAACAAACACGCGGCGCCGATTATCTAAGCCCGGACATGGCACGACTCGTCGTTAAACCTGGATCGCTCAATTTCAATTTTTTTTTTCTGCCCATATTTTCAGGCCCGTAATACGAGCATGGTGACAGACGCGTCGTGCGATGGTTCCACAACCAGAGTGGGGCAATAACGTGCCGTGTCGAGTTTTCCGAGTCGCACGACGGTCCCGCAATTAGGTTTCTCGTACCGTTGCGCGTAGGCGACGATGATGAGTACTCGCAATCCGTCCATCTCTTCTTTTCCAACAACTGATAATGTTCGAACATCCTCGCCTGCTTCCTTGCTTCGCCGTCTGGACGTCCTCGTGATTGAGGCAGCCGGAATTGGAAGTCACGGTAATATAAAACCAACGCTAGAAATTGCGGTTACAGATTCGTGCGCACCCCGGTCGCTAATTGGGTCGTGCGACTCTTGCACATTTCGAGATTTGCACGGGTGTGCGATTTCAACGATCGACCGTTGTCGGCCAAGATAATGCAGATACACGACGTCTTGCCGAACTATTTCAAGAGCTGTGATTTCTTTATCAACACCTGCCGGTAGTTCTCGGTACTGAACGAAACAAGGCGACGAAGCACTGATAACATTTATAAGCTCCAGCGTGAGGAGTGAACGCCCTGCCACAAATTCCTAAGTGTGATGGTAGTGGTAGTGTTGTTGCTACAGGTAGTGTTAACCTGAGAGTCAGTGCGACAGTAGCTCCGCCTGAGCACCGCTGTTAAAAACGTAAAGTCCGCGACCTCTTGACTATATTATAATACCAATAAAGAGAAGAATCGCAGTTTAGTACTTGAAACTTTTGCAAGTTGTTTCGTGCGTAGGGGATCAGTCGGTCAAAATGAATTGTTGAAGTTAATCTGCATAAGTAGTGGCTTCTTGTAAAGCACACATAGCTATGCTCAAATTTAGGAAATGTACTATTTCCGATGAGCAGAGAGCCAGAGAGTTTAAAATATTAAAATGTGGAAATCATTCATGCTCCAGACTTCGCCGGTGTTGTGACAGTCTGCGAGTCTGTTGGCAAGACCCCACTATAATAAAAAAGAAAGTGGCGAAGAAATGTGGTTGTGTTACCGCCAAGGGCGAGCATTTATAATACAGCAATAACGTGGAAAGATAATCTAGAAAACGTTCGTCCTACTCGCAGATTAAGCCGTCTTACAGAGACGCCTCAGTCTGGTTTACTGAGTTTTATATTTTGTTTAAGCATCGTTTCAAGTTACAAGTCATGTTTCGAGTTATAAAATTGCTTCGACGGTGACGCACAAACACACATATATCCGACCCTGTTGTTCCCTGTGGAGTGTACATACATAATTAAGCTCCGAGAACCAGACAGTGAATGCTCGAATGTCCTCTTTCGCTACGCTATTCAGTGAACCCTTGGAAACCAAAACTCATTACATAAACGCAAGAGCACACTTTCATGACGCAGCCTAACATAGCTTAGATTTGGCGGCAATTGAAAAATTAGTTGTGAGGCTTACAACGCCCTCGAACTGTGGTTTTTGTCAGTCACTTTTCATATAAAAACTGATAGTACTGAAGAATGAAATGTACGTACCCGACTTCATCGTGCGATTTTGTAGCGTCTTAGGAATTAAGTACTTCAGGGGTTCCAGTTGAAAATGTCACGTCTTCAGTTGTGAAATGTCCTTCAGCGAGCTTCTCAACCCGAGGTTATACAAGGTTTAGCCTTGCAATGAATTAATGCTTTCAGGAAACGGTGGTATAGAGACTGCGGCTACGGAACTAAAGCTGAAAAAGGAAACATTTCAAAAAACCTACCCTGTTTTTCATGAGCTTAACGCGGCTGGAACACATGTTGCAATTTAGTAGTTATCAAGGTATTATGAGTGTATGAGATAATTAATGCTTCACACATAGACTTTACGGCATCTTATGGCGTCACGTCAACGTAGCTGTACTACCACGGACGAAGCCTCGTTATGAACTGGAGATAATACTTTTCATCGTATTTTGGAGTTTTTCTCAGCTTTTCGTGCACAGCATGGAACGTGTAAAATGACAGAACAACAACTTTTATTGATGGTTATCAGTTGAGAACTATACTTTATGAACTCCAAAATCAAAACCCCTACTTAAATTGCAGTATTGTCATTGGAAATAAATATGGATAATGTTAGCGAAGAAAATGATTAAGAAAGTAAGTGAACGCAGAGTGGTAACGTCTCACTGCTTCACAGGTATTTGCCAGCTTGTTAACGCGGAAGGTGAGCACTAACAAAAAAAGAAAGCCATGAATTTTCTTAGAATTTTCTGGCATACCTCAACTTCTTGAATTTTCATCCTTAGACAGAAGGTTCTATGTCATTCGATTAAGAAATAAGTGTGTGGCTTGTTTCTTGCGTCTCGTGGCTTTTAGATTCTAAAGATTAAAATGTGTCCGTCAGTTACGGTACTTCCAAATGCGAAATTTGAGCGCAGCTCGATAGGTGTTTTCATTTCGCGATATAATGAGGCTAATAATATGAGACCTTAATCACTGTTGGCAGTGGGCCAGTGCCGTCAGCGCCTTCGCAGAGGGAGGGGCAGTATGGGAACGATGGCATGATGAGTGGCATCGGAGCCAGCTGTGGTAGAAGACGACGACGAACGCGCGAGCATTGGCACGAGCGCGTTCATGCGGTTATGCCGAGGGACGCCAAAGTTCAACGCAGAATCAGGTGCTTAAGAGCTGCACTCATAGAGAAAGCTGCACTTTAAAACAGAGCATATCCGCGCACACGCGTTCCAAGTTCTCTCGTCTGGCGTCTCCTGCGAGCTGCGATTGGGTTCCGCGAAAAAAATATATTGCCGTGGTTTGGCGTTTAATGTGCAACAAACCGACAGGTAAGCTATAGTGACAATAGCTGGAAAGCTAGCTTTTCTTTGTATGCGTGTGTCTGCATGCATGTGTGTGTGTTGAAATATGTACAGTAAGATAATTAGCTACAAAGTTCATTACTGTAGCTATATTAGCGCAAATTGATTTCTCGTTGAAGTAATGGCCGCCCCATCGAGTAATCTAGCTCAAGGGCTACAGTTGTTATCTGGCACAGGCAATTTTTTAAAATTTGGTGCAGCTAAATAAAACACCCGATATTCAGGTGTTTGAGAAAAGATAAAGTAAAATCAATCCTAACCCCCGTATGCAGAAATGCAACTTAAGTCGAAGCACATGCTTGACTTGATTTAGATGACGCCTGGCGTTAACGTGCCCAAAGACGCTCACTGCGTTTCCTTCGGCGCGTTCCCGATATGCGTCACTCGGATCAAGTCAAGCATGGGCTTCAACTTAAGTTGCATTTCTGCATAAGGGGGTAAGTATCGTATTGACTAAGTGGAAGGAATCTTACAATTCAAAGTCGTCATTCTAACACTTTGCAAGATGCTTCATCGTGAAGCGACACTATGCGTGTTTATTGGGCAGTTATTTGAAAGGTATTGCAAACTTGTAGAACGCTGACTTTGAGTTGTGAAACTTTCTTTTACTTCGTCGATATTACACCTTAGGTTGTTTCAACGCGATTACCATTCTTGGCCTACTTTGCTCACTTTGGCATGGTGCTGTTGTCTGCTATCTAGCCCGTGAGATGTCGCTCTGGCTCGCGATACAAACAAGGAAAGTACTACATGTCCAACTTAAGTGTCAACTCGCGATGTTCTAGCTGACAATGAAATTTAAAGTTTGACGTCTGAAAAAGACGTCTGTATGCAATGACGCCGTATGCATATATATATAGTTTCTTTTAATTGAGACCTGCTGAACCTCAACTGCACAGCGTCAGAGGGACAAAGCTGGCTGCGGTTAGGAGGCCGCCTTTGGTGAAGCTCTCTTTGTGGCGTCCGAAGGCAGAGACGCTGTTGCACGTGGGTGTAATGCGACTAACATTGAGCTTACTCCTTTCACTACAGATTGTAAGTAAACGCGCCTTCAGCAATACGATGTGTCGCTACATCGCTTGGATGCCAATCGCATTTTGCTTTCTTCTTTCTGCACACGTCTGTAATATGTGATCTGTGCACCATCGATAAGTGCTGTTGGAAGTCAGCGCCTTGTATGACTTTCATCGTTACAGAAATTGTAGGGACACACTCCAGACAAGTTTCCGCCGTCGCCGTGATGTTCTGCATTAAGTACAAGTGCGACAACAGCCTATAGCGCCCCCCTGCGCCTTATGCTGTATGTGTAAAGGTGAGTCGAGGGATGGTGAGGGAGGGTGAGTCGAGAGGGATGGTGGTTTGATCCATGCCGTCGCAATCATCCGGTGCAGTGCGCGAAAGGCAGTTGGGGGGAAGCGGGACGAGCGCTGAGAGAGGGGAAGGGACGCAGGACGCTTTCGGACGCAGAAGTTCCTTCGCGCTCAGTAATAGGTGGACGACGTCACGTGAGAGAAAGAGTTATGGTGAGAGGCTACGTTAAGGTGGTAAATTAATCGAATGCGGCGCTATCACGGCTGCCTGGGCAAAGCACACGTGCTCATTGTATTGCGAAGTTCTTTCCCGAGGCAACGTTTCTCTACGAGATAGTGCGAGTCCGAATAAAGCCACCATAACAGCGCACACTTGAGAAGGCTGGCGTGAGCGTATACTTGATTGAACGTGGTGCAAAATATAATAAATTTCCGAAATATCAGTTCTTACACACAAGGAACCCGGAGAAAATGAGACGTTGTGTTTTTTTTTTTTGCCAGGCTTCAGTTTCGCCACTGAAACATTCTGAATCGAAAATGCATGAATAACCCGCTTTCGCGTCCGAAGCTAGCGCTCATTAAGATGGTGACTGGCTTCTCTAATAAATACCCTACACCTTAAATAAAAAGAAAAAGAAAAGAAGTAACATCACTATTACTTCATCAATGTTTGCTATAGAACAATGCGGGCACATAGTCATTACTTTCAATGACAGCTATGCTTGGGACAAGTCGTCAGAAAGAAGAGAGAATGATAGAGGGCAGGAGTCCTAGGGGTGCAGGAATTGTTTACATAGGCGAATTCGCATGACCCGTGTTTCGACACACGCTAGTCAAAATAATGCAGAAATCCGAAACATCACGATAAGTGAAAGGAAAGAAAGTAAATAGAGAGAGAGAGAGAGAGAGAGAGAGAGAGAGAGAGAGACTATAGACTTTGTCTGCATTGCGTTACTGCCCTCTGGCAATGAGTAAGCCCTAAGCGTAAACATTCGAGCTTGCGAGCTAGGCTCTGACGGAGACTTTGTTGACTCGGACGTCGAGAAAATTTGATACAGCAGTGTCCCGGCGGGGGGCTTTGCCTAAAGCCATCCGCGCGGTCATTCCGGACATTGAATTTTATGAGATCCGAAAAAAAAGTTAAGAAAATATGCAGATGGGGAAAGGCCGCCCCTCCTGGCATGGTGCGCGCGTTGGTCGCCAAAGAAGGCAAGCCGTCAAACTTGCCACTGTTTAGAGCACGTGACCATAAAAAAAAAAATGACCGAACAGAGCGCGCGTTGCTGCGCCTTTCCAAGCCGAAAGACCTGTACGCGGGCACTTCAGACGGGAACGGCACGTTTATTAAGCCCCGGCGCACTTTTTTTTTTTTGAAGCGTGCTGTGTCGCCGCAGGCGACGCGAAGGAGTATAAACTTGCGAAAGTAGTTTGTCTACTTGCGTGGAGATACACTGCAACGACTTATATACGCGTCACAAAATATCCCGAAGGGACCGCGGCGCGTGCTACGAGTGCTGACCGCTTGCCCCGATCGACCTTTCTTATCTTATCGATTCATCGAGCTAGGGACGATAAAATAAAACGAAGCTAGAGGGGGGAAAAACAGACAAGCAAACAAACAAGCAAACAAGCAAGCAAGGAAACAAACAAGCAAATAAAAGGAAGGTGCTGAGCACTGGAAACGCAGTTCATACTTCGCGAAGCGTGGGTCTTGCAGCAGCTTTGTAAACACGCTAGGGAAGAATAACATGACAAGAAAGGCAGGATAGCACTGATTCCTCTAAGAAGGGGTACTATAGATATATAAAAAATTGAAATGAAGGAAATCGTGAAGTTGCTAAAGACAGACAGACGAAGCTTCGCTGTTTGTTAAGAGACGTCAATGAGCGAGCTTGTTGAATATCCTCTCTGGTCAACGGATGCGTAGGTGCGACAAATTGAATGCGCGAAGAAATTGAAGAATGCGAGTGCGGAAAAAAAAGGAAGAACGATGAACGCGTGTGGCGGACGCTTGAATCAGATCAAACATGAAGCATCTTTGCGCTCTCGTATACCTTTTCCAGTACATTGCAGCATTCAGAATGGATACGTCCCTGAAAGGTGACGTCAGATGTCACTGGGCGCATCGGTATGCGTACGGGACTTTCTATATGGATCAGGCGAAGCGTTAGAAAAACCTAGCATACTTGGGCAATCCCGAAATATATCTTTGAATACAAACATCCGGGCGCATCACCACCCAGTTTTATTGCAATATCTCCGCGTTGTTACTGGGCTGCCGCGACACGCACGGCTGGATGATCGGCGACGTGCTATGCGCAATCGCAACCACATCAACACATTATCGAACATCGGCGCAATGTAGACCTTACTCCAGAAAGAATGGCGCAAAAAAACAGGGAAGAGATAGAAAAACACGTACTAGGGCAGACTAGCAACTCCTATCTGGTGCCTCTTCGTTTGCGCCGTTCTTCCTTGAGTATGGATTACCGACACGTTCAACAGTCAGTACTTCTAAATGTAGACCAGCTCCGACGCCACTCAACTCACCGGGACTTCGCTCTCTTGCGCCCTCTTGGTGAAACCCCGGACTCAGAGTTGAAGGCCGCAGCACTGACGCCCCCGTCGGAGACACATACGCAACTTGTCGACTCACGAACTATGCCAGGGCCGAATGGACCCGTGCCGCCACCCAGAGCGCTGAAGGTGCTGCGCAAAACGGCACGTGGGGGGTCTAGCCAGCTCCCGCGCCACGCCCTTTTACTTGGACGCTGCCCTGCGCACGACACCCGACGGTACGCGAGCTGCAGTTGGAGTACACCGTTTCGACGCTGGAACCTTGCGCGCCCAAGAGTACGTGTTTGGTAACCAAGAACCACCAGACGTACTCGTGGTCGAACTGCTGGATGTCCGTGACGCCCTGCGCGAACCCGTCCAAGAATCTCCAGGTACTTCACAAATTACAATATATACCGACATTCCGGCGGCGCTGCAAATATTAGTCCCCCACACACTGACCCCGTCACAGGGAAGATAGCAGAGGCAAGCAGGAGGCTGCGCAGGGTGCACGCAGTCGAAGCCCGGGTATGGTGTGACCGGCCACTGCGGAGCTAGTACCTGAGAACGAAGTGGCTCACGCCGCTGCGAGCGCGATAGTAACCTTAAATATCCGCGGCGACGAAGCAACTTTGCTGCCCCTACGAAGTAACGGAAATGAAGATACATTGTTCCTAGAACAACGACAGAGGCGACGACTGATCGTGAGCGCCTACGACAATATACGCCGAAGGAAGCTCGACATGTAGGCTCGTCGCGCGCATGTCAAGTACACGTGCACAAGGTCCTCACCGGGACTGCACTTACGCCGGATGTACTTGCACGATGGCGCGCGCACAAGCAAAGAAGACGCCTCCCGGGCAACACGTCGCTAGAGCTACCTCCGATACAAACAAGTTGCCCAGCGTGCAAAACGGCAGCGGCGCCAACTATCCCACACTTGCTGTGCGAGTGCTCAAAGTATGCAGCCCTCCGACGAAAGCACCGGGGAAAGTGGCCAGTTTCGAGGAGTCGATTCGTCCTTCTGCGGGAGGGGCCGACCGTGTCGGTGGGTTCTGTTCATCTTTGCTGCGGAATTGGGCATTCTCCGCATGACGGTAGCCATTCCGGGAAGCATTCCTAGGTGGCTGGCCCTGTCCTCATCTCCCAATTCCCCAGCTCCATTGCCCTTAATAGGCCGATCAGCCATCCCTCTTTCAATAAAGCTATGCCTTTGTAATATCAATTATATAAGCAATACAGGTGAATTTTCGCTGTCGCGCTGATGCTCTGTGTAAAGACCAAGTGCGATACGATTCTATAGCGCACAACGCGCGTTGTGCTGTGGGTGGGAGAGAAAGCGCGCGAGGGTCAGCCGGGAAGGACGGTGGGTTGATGCTCGTCGACTTCACCACGCACCCATTGTTGGAGGTCACGTGTTCAAGGAGCGCTAAGGAGGGGGGATGTGAGCGCGCGGTAACGTGATCAAGTGCGAGCTAGAGGTGTAGGTGAGCGTGCGTCTGTTCCTCTAGCCCGGACGTGGCTGCAAGGTTGTCCGTGTAGCTCAGCGCATACTTGGCCCACGCGCCTTATCTTGGAAGTATTGTGTGGCTTGTGCAAAACGCGAGGGCGAGCCCAGATAGCTGGTGGCTTTCTGCGTACTGTGTTGCTGCGCGTTTAGTGTTGGAGGTCGCATAATCTCAAGTTTCCTAGACGCGTTGAAGTGAGAGACTGCACGAAGTGCTCGCTCCCCGCTGCTGCGGCTCTTCGTCAAACCATTGTCGCGACAGCGTGTTCGTGGTCATCGATCGAATGAAATATGTTCATGTTTACCTGTGCCCGTATGACACGGTGCTTGTGTTAACGTAATTAGCAAGTGAATTGTTACTGCACTATATATGACCGAAGAAGCTGCGAACCTGACTTCGTGTAGTTTTCTAGTACATTGCTATCCCCATTAACTTTCCGCCTTTCGGGTGTAACTACGACTTTTCTATTTCCAACCACACATGCCTGTGCCCACAACGTAGAGCGTATGCTGACATTGACGCATTCCTAGCCATAGCTGGAGTAGTGGGTCAGCGGCCATGAGTTCGTTCTCCTCAGCGCGAGTCAACTGAACATCTCCTCCGCACCTGTACCCGCAGCTATGACCAGCTTCCTTCTACTGCGCACAACGTTAGATCACCCGTACTTCAGATTGTCCATGATTGCAAGTGTCCTTGGAGGTACGCAAGCTAAGAAAGTGACATACGCGTTAGTGCAGTTCCTGAAGTCGACGGACCTCAGTCAGCGATTGTAGTCTCGATGTGTACCACTTCCACATGAACGCGCCCTGAGTGCCCCCTCCTCTTTCTTTCCTTCTTTCTTTTTTCTTTCTTCTTATAATCTCTAAACTACCGTGCCCCTGCGTACAGGGTAGCAAACAGGAACGTACACCCACTTGACCTCCCCGCCCTTTCCTTCTCCTCCTCCTCTTCTTTCTTTATCGCTAAGCCGTTGGCTGAACCACTTGTGGCAATGACATTCGTATGCCATTTGAAAACGAAATGAAGCAATAAAAAGGGACAGAATACAAAAAGAAACCGACAGAGACTCAAATAATTGTTGCATAGGCGTCCAGTGTTCAATAGTATATAGCCACATCGCGGAAGTATGGGTACCCGCAGCCCAGGGAAAGCAAAGTAAAAACTACGCCCGAGGGATGGCGTGCTCATTGGTGCAAGCATCCTGCGCCATCACGTAGGCTTTCCTCATTCCTGATTCCACGAGACGAGCCGGGGCGGCATCGTGCCTGCGCGTCTCTGGTGTTGCGCCGCTGAAGACGTCCCTCGATGCCAATAAAGAAGAACAAGGAAAAAAGAAAGAAAGAAAAGGGATGACACCACCAGTCGAAATATTAATAATGAGACAAGCAAAAATAGAAGACGCGTATAATTACGAATCTGCGTCCTTTCGGGGGCCGGAGCAATCAGCGTCTCAAGTGGTGCGGCACGGAGACGACCATGGACGTCGTTTCGCTTATCTTGACTTACGTACCGTACGCACTCGTCTATAGGCTGCCACACTTTCGTTTCGCTATTTCGACGACGTGCGGCCCCTTACGCGAGGCAGCTAAATTCTTCGTGTCTTGTTGTCGTGCGTAATCGACATAGTTCACTTGTACTCGTACAGCGAACGCTGTTGCGAATTAAAGTTTTTACCACCACCACCACCTGTTGCTTTCAAAATGCGTTTATCTTTCTTCACGCATGGACATCACGCGCTTGGTTCCCATCTAAGTTCTCAAGACTGTCGCTTTCATCGTTGCTCAGGCTCGGTTCAGCAGCAAAGGGGAATAGAGTCGTTCTAAGTTTCATGCGTGGTGTTTCCACGCCTGAATTTTCAACTCTTTTCACAGCAATACCGGAGGACACCGCACGTCACGTCCCCATAACGAAAGAGCAGACAGACTGCAGGAACAGTCTCTAATTTCTTATTCCAACTTTCTCTGTCTTATTTTCTTTCCTTTTTGAAATTCTGACCTACCAAGCTCGGGGTGCGGCTCTTACGCGAGTGTACACGGTATCTCCCAAGACGCTGTCTCCTTCTCTTGGGCGCGCCGCCAAAACAAAGGCCAAGGGGAGGCCAAATAAGAAGCAGCAGCAGGCGGGACGTATGAATGAAATGCACGGAGAGACATACGCGGGGAGCGTGACGTAATAACTAGCGCTGGATACGGTCGCAACGAAGGGACGTGGATGCCTTAGCTGCACGTCTGGCAGTGTTTCTATATTTGTTTAACAAGTAGGTTACGTGATTGCTTCTCGTCTTTCTTTCCCGAACTGTTTGCATCCACTACTTTGAGAAGAGCATGCGCTGCATACCCCTTCACGGAAGCTCTGCGTACAAACATTTCTTCTTGTTTTCAGTTGGCGCTATATGTCTAGCGCAAGCGGGACTACGTGGCATACATAGTTCGCGCTATCTCTGCCACACGACACACAAGGAAAACTATTGCTGCTGAGGCAAGACGTTCCCCGACAATTTCTGTGCATTGCAGTGAGTCACAGCATTGGACGTCGTGGTAGCAGTGGTCCTGCCGGTGGTGCTGTAGCAGCAGACGGGGTTAGCCTGTCATGCTTAGGCGGTGCATTGCCGTTACCGATGAACGCGAGCGTACGACTCCCAGTAATATAGATATTTTTTATTTTTCTTTTATTGCTACATGTCTTGACCGTTATACCCCCTATGTATAGAGGCCATCGACCTTCGTCGCCGCGAATGTGTCTCAACGCACATGTCCCAGGGATTATGATGGTTACCCGCACGCATTTTCACTGCACGTGGTGAGAAGATCACAACACCGCAGTAGCTCTTGTGTGTGACAGGTCACGGTATGAGGAGTAAATAAGAGGCTGTACAGGACATATAACGAGACGTGCTTGGACTTTACGCGGCTTGAGATGTGTAACTATGCATCATGTTATATCTACGCCGTGACTTTTTTACTGCATCTCTCACTGGTGCGTTGGTCTTTTGACGCGTTTCTACGAGCCAATTTTGCGGTTGCAACACCGACATAAAAATGTATTACAAGACGAGTTACGAGCTGGAAGCGTTACCTCACGACCACTCCGCCTGCACAACGAAAGGGTATAATGCAACGATTTGAGTGAGGTAGTGCCTCTAGCTGCTCTGATAGGCTGACGCCATGTTCTTCAGTGCTTCAGTTCTAGAATTTAGCACAAAGGTGAAACAATTTAAACTAAGCTAGCAGTAAGATGTAGATGGCAGAAAGGAGAGAAAAGGAAAAAGTATTCTGTGCCACCCAGACACAGACTACCCATGGGAGGCGGCGACATTAAGCGGCATACATTCCAACCCCCACACACTCCCTTCCCCCCCCCCCCCCCCCTCCTGCCCGCACCACCACTCCTCACACACATTACGAAAGCGCCGCCGAATCAATCCTGAGCTATTCGGTGGTCAACACTGGACTTCCGTTACAGCACCATTATGGCCGAGGCGTCGAAGCGATCGCCGATCGGTTCAAGGTAAATGACACTGAATTGAGGTCTTGAAACATTTTGATATTCAACACACTAAAAAATGGCGCAATGTTTTCGCCTTTCTCATTAGCTCGATGTTTGTTCAAAAGTCTCAAGGTGCGGCCGCTGGAAAGGCCCCAGTGATATCTCTTCAACGATCTACGTTTCACAGCCATCCCAAAACATTTCAAAATTTCAATCATACCCTGCAATAACCGCTAAACCCATGAGCAATATGAATGTCACCCGTTGGCTCGTCTGGTTTTTACCTAATTGTACAGCACTATTCGTGCAAAATTGGCAACAGGAAACAAGAGTCGCAAGGAGTTGTGAAATAAAGCGTTATACTAAGTGAGAGAGCCGAGGCAACAACCAAACAGAAAGGGAAAGCAAAAATTGTTGTTTGCGAAGATATGTATGGATCAAAATCTTTTTATTTAAAAGGGAAGTAAAGAAAACGCCGGCGGAAGCGGAGAATGATTCCGTGTGTTTTGAATGACGCTTCTACATTAATCAGTCGAGCTGCCCGAAGTATAGCCACACCTCTGCTGTGCTTATGTGGTTGTTTTTCTAACATTCCGCGATGGGCGCAGTGCGCCTAGAACTACAGCGCCCTGCGCTATACGCGGCTGTACGGGACTGGCGGCCACGCATCGTTACGCAAATTTCCAAATACATCACTAGTCGGTTTTGGCATTTAACTTGGTGCAGTAGTAAACGAAGGATCCAAAGAACTGTGATTGTTCCGCAAGTATATCTTTCTCTATAAGAGCTCATCAAAAAAAAAAAAAAAAACGCTACCAGAAATATTTATTTCACACTTTCCCCTGTTTACTTGTTTTTGGCAGTGCTCTTCCTGCGTTTACTTCCTGCACGAGTCCATTTGATGTGGTTCCTTGTATATCAAGTAAAGGAGAGGTGTATTTCACCGTTCTCCATAAAGCCACGTAAACCTGCGAATGACAAATGAGGCAAGGTGAATCTCACAGGCGTGAGATTCACCTCTCACGTACCTGTGAGATACACCTTATTTCATTTGTACTTTGCGGGTTTATGCGCCTTTCTAGTGTATGGTGGACATTATTCACGTTTGTGCATTTGCATAGAAAAGTTACCTTGGGTTGGGCCCCACCCCCCCCAAAAAATACCCTGGGCACATGTCTGGAACCACCTCCACAATAAATGCTGCGTTACTGGCGGTAGAATATTATTCCAAATGCACCTGCGAATGTTTATTCTAACCAATACCGCACGAAGCAGCGCATAGTATAATACGCCAACCCCGATGCTGCAGCAGAAAGAAAATGCGCTTTAAGAGGAAGCGTTAGCTAGAGTGCTCCTATCTAAATATATGTAAAAGAAGAATTCATTCTTCTCGTCGAACACTTCACCAAATTTGACGAGGTTTGTTGAATTAAAAAAAAAAGCTTAAAATCTAGTGACTCTTACATTCGAATTTTTGATTTAGGTTGTGAATATTTTATTAAACACTGGCGAAAATCGCAAATTTTCAGAAAACGAAACTATCTAGTTTACAACTGTGTAACCCAGCAATGAAAAGTGATACCATAATTATATGAATTGCATCTAATAGTACATCTAAAGCGGGCTAAATTCATATGTTACACATGAATCTCAAAAAATTTTGTATTATGGAAATAGAGCTTTCGCAGAACCCTTGTTTACAACGTAATAAATTCACGTGAGATATAAGATGTCATACCAAATTTGTCCGCTTTCAGTGATCTAGTAGTTGTCGCTTACAGAACCGCGATATTTGTTCTTGATGCAGAGTTATCAATTTGTAAACTTCGTGTTTTAATTTTTTTTCTAACATTCGAATTTTCGAAAATCCTTAAAATAAAACTTAGGCACTTATTCGAAATTCGACTTGACCAGTCGCTATAATTTAACTTTCTCCTTAAAAAGCAGCAAATTTCATTAAGATAGGTCCAGGGGTTATCTCAGAAAAACGTTTTTGCGTTTTACATGTATTTGAATAGGCCGCGTCGGAGTTGGGCCCTAGCTAGCTACATAAACTTCCTCTTAAGAATCATGATCGTCTGACGTACTATGATTCGTTGACGATTGGCAGGAGATCCATAAAACAACACCGAGCTGAGGCAACTTAAACGAATCCAATGGTAAATAGCGAGCGGCAGGGTAATAAATGTAAGAAAGAGCTACGTCGTTCCACTTCACCGCCGGAGACGCTATGTACGTGAAGTAACAAGCTAACATCCGTAGCCTACTGTCTCCATATGACCTGTTACAACAACCGTATTGGCTTTGTTCAGAACGACATTCATTTGGGCTAGATTGTGCATACTTGAACTAGGAAGGAACAGCGCCAACTAAGACGATCACGAGCGGGAGAACGACACAGGACAAGCGTCTTGTCCTGTGTCCTGTGGCGCTTGTCCTGTGTCGTTCTCCCGCTCGTGATCGTCTCAGTTGGCGCTGTTCTTTCCTAGTTCGCATTGGCTTTTTCACTTGTTTGAAATGTACAATTATGCAAGACCCTTTAATTTCGGCAAGGACTACATTGCACATACAACACCCTTTTAATTCCAATTAATAATTCAAAGGGTGCATTACGGGTGTTCTGATAAAGAATGCACCCATTTACAAAATTTTTCAGGGAAAATAAATGTGCAGAAAAAGGTGTTCCGACATGTAATTCACCCTCGAGGGTGTTATTCTTCTGAGTACGGTGGTAGTGCGATTAGGATTCTTGAAAACTTTATATGGCTGTTTTCACGTTGATGTGAAAACTAAAAAACTAAATAAATCACTGAGAGGATATTTAGATGACCTGTGGGACATGCGAGGGTTGACATGCAGTTAAATTTAAACAATCTGTAGGTTAATTCGGGGCTCAAGGAATATGACTCAACCCTCGTTTTCTGCCTGTTTAGAGACGTTATATGAAACGCTAGCAAAGCTTTCCCGCTATTCCGGGAGAATCAAAGATGGTAGCAATTCTATACCTGCAGAAAATAGGTAGCGCAAGACGTGTACTGAAAGTTCTAAGTCTGCAGATTAACTACAGTTTGTGTATAAAATGACTTATACAAGCGTCCGTTCAAAAGATTTGCGAACGTATTTTACGAACCACGCAGGTAGTTTGCCAAATATTGTGAAAAAAGAAACCGAACAAGCCACTGTGGTGAAATTGTAAGGGAATGGCGGGCACATTATGTGTAATGCATGGGCAAAGTTTCAATAGCTTCAGATAAATATTTGATTGGCAAAACATTTGTCATGAAAATACTCTAAATCATCATACCGCCGTTATCTGCAATGTTTCCCAGCGGTTCGAGAGAACTCTACGTCAAAGCAAGATGACATTTGGTGAAAATTGGGGGCATGTTATGTGTAATGGTCTGGCTATACACTTTAACATTTCTTTCTTAGTTATGCGCTTTCTAAATAAATAGAGGATCCTACATTTTTATTTGTTTTCATGAGGTTCGTAGCAGATCTTCCAGGTGTCCTCGACCAACTAAACTAGGTACCTTGTCAGATTTGCTAAATATAAGGGGTAGTTTATGGGTAATACGTGCACAAAGTTGAAAGTGTTTCAGTTACCTGCGGCATTGGCAATAAATTACGCATGTAAGCGCTCCGAAGCCTTGCACGTGTGTTTTGCGAGTGGCACAAAATTTAACTCATTCGCCTGGATGCACTGTAAATACCACCAATATAAAATTTTATTAAAATGGAGAGAAGATTCTGGCAAATGTTTTTACACTGCAAGATTTCTGTGGCTAAAATAGTGTCTTTGTAAAAGAAGTCTGCAAACGCATGCGCTTCTCATTTGTAAACGACTGGCCGGCTGGACTAGTTTCTTCCTTTGTATGTTGCGCTGTACCAGTTCTAGAATGCCATACCAACTCGCCCAATCCTCAACCCGAGAGCACTCATGAACGAGGCGCGGGTTGGTTTCGTGCACATGTGTCTGGATGCGGAGTGCTTTCCTGTCAGCTTTGTGCGCCTTACTACACTCTCTGGAAAGGCTTCTTGTGCGTATAATCCTAACGTTGTCACGGGAACTGCACTTGCATGGTTTTACGTTCTTGCTGAAATTAAAGAAAAAGTACGAGAACGCCCGTTTCACTTTTAATTTAACTGCGTTATTATCATTTTCTATCAGCGCAGCGCTGAAGTTCTTCCTTGCGTGAAAAAAAAAGGGGGGGTCGGCGTAATGTACGAATCCAACATGCGTCTAAGGACACATGCAGATATGGGTGCACGCGACAATCAATGATAGGACTCTTCGTTCCCTGAACACTTCCCGGCTTATTCAAGACAAATACTACATTTGAAGTTTCGGTTGCATAACGGCTATTTTAGCTTAAATTTCAGATACGAACACGGAAATAATGTGAGAAGTCAAGTGTTGCGTTGGCGTACACATATGATGTATTTGTGGAGTGCACATCTTCTACCCACCTCCTTCCTAAAATTTTTTTGGGCAGGCTCCCACGTTTTTTCTTGTTTCTCTTTTTTCAGTTGGGACACATATAACTTATACAGCAATCGGCCCGGCTTAATTAGTTTCTTTTTCTTTTTTTCTCACTCTACGTAAAACAAGACCTGTCACTTCATCTTAGGAAGTTGGCTTCTTTTTTAACAGCGCTGACAAATAACCAGCGGTAGAAGTAATACGGGGGCCGGGCATATAAGTATTCACATAAAAGAAGGTGCAAGAGTTTTGCAAGACAAAAAAGCGTATACCGTAGGTTAGCATTGGGGTGTAAATGAATTCATCCATCATCCGGGAATTTCCACGTTAAATAAATAGCTGACCATAAGAGCACAAATGAAAAAAAAAAAATAAAACTAAGGAACTCTAATAGCGGATTCACCGTAAAATTCAAAAAGTTGAACAAGTAAAAGGAAAAAGAAAGAAAAATCAAGCACCGTCAGCTTCTCGCATTTCGCGCCTGCTGCTTGAAATGAAATCCGACTCGAACAGTTTTTTTTCCATTCCTTTACAGCTTATACAAAAAAAAAAAATTATTTCTTCTAGTCGCCAGTGAAAAATCAACTATATAGCAGCCGGTTTATAAGGCTCAGCTAGTTCTTTTTCTATTGTCTTCACTTTGCGGCCATAGTGGCGCGGAAAACGCCATAGAATTATACTCACTCCTCTCAACTTCGAGTTTAGGCACTTGACTTGCCAGGATTAGTTAAACGGCATTTATTTTTGTGTGTGACGTCCGCAATTACGTACTGCTAATGCAACGTTATCCTGACACGTCTGCGCAGCGGGTGTCGCTGTACAGTTTTTATTGCGCCGATTCCCTTCACTTACGCTACTTGTTTTGTTATCTTTCGCCTGTATTCTTGTTTCCCTTTTACTATAAAAAGGACTCGCAAGAAAAGCGGGTAGTTTGGCGTAACGATATACCCAAGGGTCCCGTATCCAGAAATGACTGTGATCACGAAGTGCCTCTGCTTATCATCAGTACGTGTGAGATTCATTTACCGTCTCTTCATTGTTTCCTATACCCGTGAAAACAAGAAGTCGCCGAATAGGTCCCCACTTTAAAAGTAATAAGTTAAGCCGTGCTAGTAAATTACTCTTTCAAAAAGGAAAAGTGTAGGAATCGTCGACAATGATTGCAAATGTAAGCGAACAGAGGAGCACTTTTAGAACGCTATTCACTTGGTTAAGAAAAAAAAGCACATAATTTCTTCAGCTGGGATATTTAAGTAGCGCTTATTGTTTCATTGGGCAGCTTCGAAGAGAAGAGAGCCGTTAAACAATACACATGTACTGGTCTGTATTGCACAACCCATTTACCCAGTGTCCAGAGCCATGCCCAATTACGGGCCCAATGTCGCGCGCTGGATGCTGGAGCACGGAACTGGCAAGGCATACTGGAAGGCGCTGGGTATACTGGTGCGAAAATCAGTTCTAGAGCGAGAAACAACGTGTTGCTTGGCTGCCGTTAATATATATATATATATATATATATATATATATATATATATATATATATATATATATATATATATATATATATATATATATATATATATATATATATATATATATATATATATATATATATATATATTTATATATATATATATATATATATATATATATATATATATAAACTACAGCCGTTTATATATATACAACTATTTCATCTGTCGCTGAGCTCGTTCGCTCGGTTACGCCGTCGCCGACGCTCAACGCAGGAACGGGCGCATGCGTAATATCGATCAGCGGCATGGTTCCTTGGGTCTGCTGAAACAGGTACGAACGACAGCTTGGTTTGTTTATTTCGTGTCGATTCCAAAACGCTGTGCAGTGGACCGACAGAAAGGTGGGGCCACCGGCCGAAGCTGTTGCCTAAATAAACCAACGATAACCGCGAAGTTGTGCTTCTCATCTTGCTATATATATATAAGAGGCCACAAAGCATGTTTGTTCTTATAAGAAAATCCCCAACAATTACGATACTCCCTTATGCGCAATTTGAGAGCAGCTCTGTACGTGAAAGGAGAATTTTGCATTATTATTATATAGGTACACGGTTTATACTAGGAAGAGAACACTGTGAGTAGCGTGGCTGGCCTGGACCATATGTTTGCTGGGGCACATCCCAAACGCAGCAAAGTGGCATGACTGCCTCGCTAATCGGCAGATCGCGAGAGACAGCGCGTGGGTGACGCGTGATAACGAATCACAGCAGCCACCGCAGACAGACCTCCGCTCATGCAGCGCTTTGTTTCCCTATATGGTATCGGCGGAGGCGCTCGCCGCATGCCTTATCGATGGCGTCATCGGCGAGCGGACGACAGCGCGCTACTCTGGCGCCACCACGTAGTGGCCGTTGCCACAGAGTCCGTCCTGCGTGACACTACGCTTTTCTTCTCGCGTTTTCGCCATACTCACTTCGTCCGCTTTCCGCATCATGCTCCGCTGCACCCGCCTCCTCCGCTTTCCTCCTCGCTCTCTCTTCGCTATCGCCTCTTTCATCCCCCGCTGCACTCCGCGTTCTCTCTTTCATCCTTCTCTGTGCTCGTTTGCTCGGTTACGTCGGGTACGCCGACGCCCAACGCAAGAACGGGCGCATAAGAACGGCGCTCTAAAATAACACGTAACCTTAATTGTTACGTTTTAGGGACCTGAAAAATAATTTTTTGGTCGCTAGGCACGCAAGCGCAACTAGCTAACAATGAGAAAGAAAGCGTTTCATTTACTGGAGTTGGAGAGGAACGGAATAGCCCTGGCCAACGACTCCAGGAGTGAGAATGGTTCAACTATTTCCATTTCCGTGGAGTTAAAAGGAATTAAATTAAAGGAGTCCACACTCTCCGGAATGGAGTGGAAATAGAAAAGGACTCCACTCCGCAACTCTAATATCTACTACACACTCGGAGATTGCGTGTGGTGAGTGTGACACGCTCGTCGTGGCTGAGAGCTGACGGCACCTGTTTCAAATAATATGAGTGCCAAGACTTTCACTTGCCGCCCCTTGAGTGCTCATGATGCCCGGCTGCTGGGCACTACTGTGGTGCTAGCTTTCAGGCATTGTTTATTTGTGCCGTTTGGGAAACTCGGAGTGGAAATCTGCCTGCCTCAAGAGATGCGTGCCTTCTAGAGTAATGATATGAAAGGATGGTGATTTATATATCCCTATCTGCAGAGGGAGCCATCATGCTATGTATATGGTTCTACTAGCCACGCGCAAAAGAGTCAGAATTTCGCTTTCAATTTAAGCCCACTCAAAATGCAGCCGTTAAAGAAGCCGGTCCAGTGAAAGACCGGCAGCAGCCGGTGATGGTCATTCTGTTATCACACCGATTCTCGCGTGGTTTGGCGCCACATTCAACAATGCTGACCAAGAGAAAAAAAGAAAGTGCCTCTAACCTTCAAAATCTCATATCAGACTGTCCCCGCTAGGTTTCTATTACCAAAATCGCCACCGCCTAAAGTTGCCCTGTGTCTTTCTTTGTTTCTTAGCCTTGGAAAGTTTCTATACAGGGAGAAGCACAATATGTAGGTCTCCTTGTGCTAGAAGTGAGTTTCCAATATTACTCTGGCTCGCCCTAGCTTGCACGCGAAGCAGCAAGTATATTGAGTCTTAATAAATACTCGGCTCACGCAGTGGATCACGGGCGATCGAGCGAATATTTTTGGTAGAACGCTTTTCACCATAGTGGTTGTGGCATGCGGAGCTTGTTCTTACGAACAAGCTCTGCCTTAACTTAAGCTCTGCAATAACATTAAGTTTATTAGAAACATAGCCTTCGGCCACAGACGTCGCAGCTGGTCACAGGAAGCCCGCGTTACCGGGAGCAAAGGGTGAAGAAGCGCGCGCTTCAAAAAATGGGCGGTAAAGTGCGCTGGTGCGTCTCCTTTGCCGGGGCAGGACTGGGAGTGACAGATGTGTTGCGCGCGTCGGCAGATTTCGTATCTTCTCTTTTTTTTTTTTCTATTTGCCGCACGCTCACTTGCACGTTGAGATTTGTATTTGATCGCACAACGGATTCTTTTCTCGTAGTCGTTACCGTTTACTTGAACTACTATATTTTGAGCGGTGCATTTTTTTTTCTCATGCTCGTGTTTTGCCCAGGGACATGAATTTAAGGAGGAATCTGTATTGTCTCAGCTCTTAAGGGAGCGAGCAAAAATTCACAGCGATGTGCTGATGAAAACGAAAATTGAAGGCTTCGAAACATGCTCCATATGAAGGTGGCATTGGGAGCCTGTATTTGGAAAACCGCAGGCAATGATGCCTGCAAGACTCGAGTAATGTAAGCAGGCGCGTGCGCCTGTTGAAGAACCAGCAATAGCCAACAGCAGCATCAAATACAACAACGACAACAATAGCGTATCAATCAATCAATCAATCAATCAATCAATCAATCAATCAATCAATCAATCAATCAATCAATCAATCAATCAATCAATCAATCAATCAATCAATCAATCAATCAATCAATCAATCAATCAATCAAGGGTGTTTATTAAAGTGCCCAGGAACAACATCGAGGGCTTTGTTGCTGGCGCAATAATAATAATAATAATAATAATAATAATAATAATAATAATAATAATAATAATAATAATAATAATAATAATAATAATAATAGTTTATTGAACAAAATATTACAGAGTACGAGAAGCAGGCTTTGACAGGCCCGGAATAACAATAATAATATTAATAGTATGACACCACAGAAGATGACCCTAATGCTAGAAGCGTATTTTGAAGATTTCTCTTGCTTTCAGTTGTGCCTTCTTTTTTTCCGACAAAGGTGGCCTTAGATCTCATGACAACCAAATTTGACTCGGACTATAGGACATCAAAGGTTTATGCAGCGGAACACCGTAAGCAACGCAAGCGGATGAAATCGTCGATCACTTAAACAACTGCGCAATTTGTAGTTAAATTTGTTCACAGCATGATAAGAGGGAACAGTGTGGCTTAGCGGTTCAACCTACGGAGCTTAGTTGGCGTACAACAAAAACAATCTAGAGGAGGAGCTAAACACCACGGTACGTGCAATGGGTGAGACATGACAGGCTTAAGAGAAGCGAAGACGACTGAACAATAGAGAGCACACATGCGCAGTCGATATAAATGTTTCGGCTAAAAGAAAGAAATGGAGATGGACCAGTCACGTAATCCAATCAGTACGTACCAGGTGGCCTATTAGAGTGAGAATTGGGTGCGAAGATAAAAAAAAAACTGGCTGTGGCTTAGCTAAGGTTAAGCCCAGGGTGCGAAGCATACTAGCCTTTATTTTACCGCGACAGCGTTTAGGAGCTCGTGTCGCAGAAAAGCCGGTGTCGTCGGCTCAGGCATGCGGCGCTTGCTCAGGCGCACATTTCGTTGTCGCGCCGAACGCTGCGTTGCTCGACGCTCACCGCGTCCGATGCGGGGCGCGTAGTCGCTGCGCCGTAGCAAAGCCACCTAGAAACAGTCTCTGTAGCACGCCGCAACCTTCGCTTCTCATTCCAACGAGCAGCTCTGTCTCCAGGAGGCATCTCACCTCGTGAGTGTCTAGCAGAGGCAAGCGCAGCTGCTTATATTGGCGGCGAGGAGTTACGGAGTCGCCATCTATCGGAAGCGCCTCGCTGGCGTAGTATGAGGGATCACGTGGTGCGCTCCTCATAGGTTTTGCTGTCAGCGCTCACTGAAAACACCACGCGCGAGCTCTCCCGGACATTTCTGTAAGTAGTTTCGAAACGAGAGAAGTTTCTTACTGTCTAAATAATAATCTTGGGCAAACTGACAGCACACAGTCGTTTACAGACGCTATCTCTTTACCGAATACGTACAGTGAACGGCACTGCGCGCGGTCGCCGCGATAGAGTCTCCCGAACCGGCTTCTTGCGTGAAAGGTAGGTAACCGCTGAGAGCAAACTATGTGAAATATGTTCTTATAGTGTTTGTATAACTAAATGGAGCGTAATAGAATGAAGCCTCAATGCAGCGATCGCGCAGATTCGCAGCGACTGACTGCGCGTCTGCATGCTTGTCCGCGTACTGTTTCGCTTTCTCCTGCGCGCGTTTTCGCACCGTGCCATGAGCTTTAGGCCGCAGAATACGAGTATTGGCAGTATACAAGCAACGATTGTTGCGTGGGCGCTATCAGAGCTGTTCAAAAATAATTTCACTGTAGAGACTTCGACGCCTACGGGGACTGTGATGTGCCATCGCGATGATTCAATCTTTTTTTCTTCTAACTTCTTTGACTTTTCAATGCTATTTTTCGAGTTGCGTCGCACTGTATGTTTATCGGTGTTCTCAGCGTGCAATTTCCCGCTGCTCCTTTTTTGTAATCCGGTGCATTAATTCATAACACAAACATGACCATATGCCATGCTTTTTTTTAAATGTGCTTCTTACCGCTGCCTTTCCACTCCACTGAACTTGCCAGTATCTATAGCATCGACAAGTTCATAGACCAAACCGTCATGACATTAGTCGGGCAGCGGACTCGGGCGAGCGTCTCAGCGCGCGTTTTCAGAACATCGCAGACCGGGCGCCGTAGCAGAAATCTTCCTCGCGTCTGTGCTTGCTGCATACCCGAGTTGTAGCCGATGACTGTTTGCTGGTTTTATGTTTCGCGAGTCAGGCTTCACACAGCTCCTTGTCCTGCGGCTACGTGTGAATAAGGCTGACACCGGCCTCCGTTACGTGCGTCCGGCCCTGCGGCACCGAGCAGTAGCCTACCATGTTGCGCGCCTTCAAAGGCAGCCACTACCTATTGTAGTGCTTTCAATCATCGTGAAGGAGACACTCGAAGCGGGAAAATTTTGCCACTAAATGAGGACCGCAGCGTACGAGAAAATTTAAACTCGTTTTCAGCTCGCTTCGGCGCGCTCGAAGCAGCCGACGCGGCCGCTATGTCCACGTGATCCCTCCTAGCACGTCACGCCGACGGTGGCGCCAGCTTTTCCAGTGGTGGAGCTCGAGGGCGAGCGACGGTGCGAGTTGGAGCCCCGTTTCTCCTCTGTCGTGACGTCACGGTGTCACGTGGTATTGAAGGCGACACCGCCGCGCCTGAGGACCTGGGTTGAGCTCTCGTAATATGCTTCGCATAAAAATGCAGCCGAATACGAATGCACCAGCAGACATTTAAGACGCGCGTGGGACTGCCGTAGATCGGTGGTAATTGATGTACCAAGCCATAGTATCTTCCTGACTGCGGACTGGCGCACTGATTGAATCCATCGTGGTTGCATCCTCTCCGTATGCGTTGTACATCCCTTTCCGTCTCCCTTTCGAGGTATGCTGTTAGTTGTGCTTGGCTTAAAGGGACAGTAGGTGCAAATAATAAGTCGAGCTAGAATGAAAGATCATGCTCTGTACACCTAACGAATTCGTCACTCAAAATGAAAAGAGAGCTTCTGTAAGCGAGAAAGTGACGGAAATAGAAAATGGTAGTGACGCCATCTATTGTCGACCATGGTACCTCTTACGTGTGGCGTCAGCACTTCTGATTCACAATGAGCGGCCGCGACCCGCTACTGCGAATGACATCACTTTTCTCTGTTAACAATGGCCGAAACGGCAACGTGTGGCAATTCACCACCCTGCCGGCTCCGGCAGGGGAGGCTCAAGTGACCGTAACTGGCAACTTCAACTCAAGCAGAGGTACAGATTGACTCACGTAGTCTGAACACCCACACTCACCAAGCAGTACGCTTCGTGCATAGGGCTAAATAAGGAGTCCACAAAAAACATAACAACGACATAGAAGGCGGTCACATGGAGATTACGTCAAGTCCTCCGCTTTGGCGCGGGTGGTTCAAACTGAGAAGCAGAAACGGTTCCTTCGATGGCAATTTCCTAGGCAAAAAAAGATATATTGGCAGACAGAGAACGATGATAGACTTCCGAACGAATTATCTGTCCATCTAGCTCGAGTTAGTACTTTCCTCTAGTGTCCCTTTAAGCAATAAAAATCGGATCTTTATGGAACTATCCGATGGCGTTACTTGCAGCAATGCTGGATTGGGAAGCTTAGGTGAGGTGCTCAAGAAACTATGCTCAATTCCCTATTGTAGGCCCCTTTTCCAAGTTCCACTAAAGCTGCTCTGTGCGAAATGTCTAAGTGATGCGCCGAATTAGTTTCGTCAGACTTGAAGCACTGTTTAGGTTGAGCATCCCTGCCGGGTGCTTTGAACGCATCCATTCACATTGCAGGGAATCGATACGTATCTTTTAGTTCCATCGCGCTATGATGTGTGCACGATGGCGTTAACGCCAATAAATGTCGGATGAAATTGAACGCAGGCTCTCCGCTGGGTCAGTGAAGCCGCACTCACATTAAACAGCCTGTGGCACCGCTTTGCCGCTCAGTGCCGGCGCATTGCAAGTACGCATCGCCGCAACGTGTACTTGCAATGCGGCGAAACATACACCTACGGAAACAGAGGCGCGGGGATTATTCACTGCAGCTCCTGCACACCGTTGGAAACATGCAGTTTATTCTAAAATAATTATAAAACTCCCTTACCGAATGGTAAATCATATAGATGCACAGTATAACTTCTTAAGCCTGAGCAGCATCAAGGCGAAATAAGGTATTACTGGTTTACACGGAATCTGTGTAGTGCCTAGCGATGAAATATTCGTACGTGACGGCTGTAACTTTTGAACTACTTTATGAGTAGTATTTTGCTTGAAGAATTATCGCTGCAGGATACCCCACAATGTGCAAGAAGTTCGTCTTCAAACAAGTTATCTTCACCATGGTTACCCCTGCAAGCAATGCAGAAAAATAAATACCAGGAAGTTCGACCGCTCTTTATGATCCTGCCGCAATATTTTTAACAAAGGACACATTCTAAAGGCACTGTGAGGTCAGTATTATTAGCTGTAATATACTTATATGATACAGCGTGCAGTTCTGAGCCGTTTTGTGGAGGAGCGGATAAATTGGTTTCGTCGGGAGAAAACAAAATTGGTCGCGAAAAATACAGCTTTCACTGTTTATATTGTTTATTATCACCGTTACCTTGATGAATATGACACAAAATAAAAATTGTAAACAATTTTTGTGATAACAGTATTGCTGGGGCTGCAGTGTTTCAAAGAACAACGATAATAACAGCAACTAATAACTTTAGAAGCAAGAGAAAAGATGCATTATATTTAATTGTGTCCAACTCCTAGAGACTACAGTGCGACGCGAAAATTCACATAAGAGAGAGCGCGCTGATTCCAGGGACCGGCTAATACTTTGAAGCTAGCATTTAGTGAACCAATGATTACATCATTAAAGCTTTAAAGGGAAGCTGAAAGGTTTTCCAGAAAAAATGAGTGAACATCTGTACATAATGGTTTTCAACCCTCAGAATTCGAATATCGTATCGAAATTGAGCGAAAGAAAGCGCAAATATATTTTATTTCGACGAAAAGTGCAGCAGCGGACACGCCCAGCTCGCGCGTCTCGTTTCCGCCTGTGATTGGTCGGTGCGCCTCGTGACGTCAACTTTGCCGCTGCCGACCGCTGCCGCTACACATGAAGCGCAGTGCCGGGTAGTGTGGTGCTGTTTTTCTGAGACGGTAATGGAAAATTTAGAGAGACTGCGTTTTTCTGAGGAGTTCGGCGTTACTCCCTACATGTACGAGCCGATTTCGAAGAGCCGGCCTCTCGAAGAACCAAACGATGCTGGTGCGAGCAGTGCTTTCGATGCGAACGAAAGCAAAGTCTTGGGATCTCCTCGTGTTGGAAATGCTCTTTGGTGAATATGTTTTGTGCAAAGCGATCTAGTGATCGCGCCGATCTTTCGCCGATCTAGTGAGCTCGTTCCCGGTCAAACAATTGTAGTGTTGTGTTCCTGCATACCTCCTCGTGGAACGTAAGCGGGGATGCGATCGTCGGCATTTGTGCGCTGTCCAAAGCTGTCGGCAATCTACAAAGACGGTTTAAACGTGTGAAAAGCTTCCCGGTTCATGCAGTACGTGTAGTGATCTTCATCTGTTGACTACCACTCACGTTGACTACCACTCACGTTGACTACCACTCACGTTGATTAGCACACACGTTGATTACCACTCACGTTGACTACCACGCAAGTTGACTACCACTCTACATACACGCAGACGCACCAACAAAGGAATACAGGGTCGATCGAAGCAAATTACGATGGCACGCACGCAGAAACAAGCGCGGTCAGGCACGGTCGCGGACGCTGCGAAGGAACGAAGCAGCAGAGTTGACGTCACAACATTGCGGTTTCCGGTCTCCGCTCCGCTCGCTCACTTGACGGGGGGCGGAGCTACAGCGCAATTTCAACCGACGATTACGTCGCTCCTAATTGAAAAAGAAAACCCAAATTTTACCTACATGGTTTATAAGAATCCCGCATCCGTATATGAGCGTCTTATTGAATTCGACAGACTCTTCAGCTTCCCTTTAAGACACTTGAATTGTAGCTAAAGCGATGAGAAGTAAGTCCATCTGTTTACAGCAAAATTTCAGGCTTTTCTAGGTGATTGAGATATTAATGATGATTGATGACGATTGGAGCTTATTGGCGCCTGTTATGAACGACACCCCGAACATTGTCGGCACATTAAAAAAAAAAGTGAAGAAAGAAAAAAGGAAGGAGATTGTAAAAAGGAAAAAAAAAAGAGAAAACGTCATTTCTAAGTGTGTGAACATCCTTTCAAGTGTCCGGTGTTGATGGTTAAAAAAAAAGTTAATTCTCGATTTTCGCGTGCCAAAGCAATGACCTCATTACGAGGCATGCCGTTGTGGAAGACGCCAGATTAATTTTAACCACCTTGGGTTCTTTAACGTGCACCCAATGCACAGGCGTGTTTGCATTTCGCTGCCATTGAAGTACGGCCGCCGCGGCCGGAATTCGTTCCCGCGACCTGGTGCTTATCCGCACCCCACCGTAGCCATTAAGGAAAACAAAAGTCAGCAAGGCGTATTGTTCATGGTTCACACTACTGTGGAAGCTCATATTCTGCGAACATCATCGACAAGATCAGGAGCTATATCCACCCACCCCAGACGCAGGCCATTTGAGCTGGCCCTACTGTGAGTGGCAGCTAGCATCGGGTTTTTTTCCATACCTCAGGGGAAATATGCAAAGATGTTATAGGGAACTTCGCTGCAAGCCCATAAGCGGACCAGAGAATGACGTCACGCCGGGCGTGTCCACATTGCCGGCCGCCGATTTCAGCGGCGTAGCATGCTGCGCTGGCGCAACCTCGGAGCAATAAAGTTTACGGACCGGCTGCAGCCGAACTTTACGACTGCCGCTAGCGCCAGACCATACACGGTCTGCGCAACGCCGCTCAGATTCCCAGTGTGACTTGTCGACGGAGCGAGGCGCGAATTCATACCCAGTCTCGCTTAGCGGAAGGCTGAGCAAGCTCACCACTGTGCCTACACATCGCACGGCCGTGATTTCCCTCACGTCTGGCGAGTGAATTTCGAATTCAAATACTTCAGTACACCTTTCTGGCCGGTCGGCTCCACGATGCAACACCGTAAACGCAATAGCACGGGGAAGTTTCGACGGTCGGCAGGATTACGACTTGAAAATATTAGGCGTAAGTGTGAGCATATACTATGTCCCATGGGCAACGCATAAAAAAACACTTAAGTGGTAGCGCTAGAGGCAAGGCGCAAGGCCTGTTTCACGGTGATACAAAGTGCCTAGTTTGACGCATGTAATTGTGCTCTTGCTTAATATGCCGGGAGCTTGTACGGGTTCTCGTCATTTCATTAAAGGGGCTCTATCGTTGTCATGATCACGAGTTGACTAGTCCGACAACAGGGGGCTGCTAAACGACAATTAAAATTGGCCTAAAGGTCCAGTTCAAAAAAGAAAAAGAAAATTGTCGTCCCCCCGAATGTAGCACAAAGCTACAAAGAAAAAGAAAGAAAATAACACGTAGATATTTTTCAGTAAAGGAAGCTTCGCACTGCAAGAATGCTTCATACAACTACGAGAATCGATTCCCGGACCGACACTTCTTCAGGGTGGTCGTTGTACTGTCTGAGCTAAACAGGGAGGCTAGCAGATCGCAGAGCGAGCCCGGATTAGTCTTTGCGCGCTTCCGCCCAGCTGATAATCCAGGTTCAGTTCGAGTGCGGTGTTTCGGTGTTCCACTTAACTGCAGTTAAATGCGCTTGGCGACGTTTTATCTTATCGTGTCGACGAAATACTGTTCTAGCAATGCGCATATCACCAGGCGCCAGTGGCTCTTTCGCTTCGTTAACTCAATGACTGCCTATGGCACTTATAAGCATTCGAATAATCGACACGTTTAGATACTTCTGCATATTGTAGCGGACGCGTCCGGCAAGAAGTTTCGGACTCTTTAGCGTTAGACCGTGCGGCCCCAGTTCTTTGTGCCGAGCCGAGCTCTTCCTTCAACGTCTTACTCGTCTTCCGTTTTCCTTCACGTCTTGTTTGTGCTCATTCTTCTGCTACAACACAAACTGAGCTCTTCTCCACCACCCACTATACAATGGCATTACCCTTGATAACGCTAGTGTTCGGAAGAATTTCAGTGCAAGCTGAGTAACTCCCGGAAAACTGCCGCACAATCACAAAAAAAGCTGCTCCTGGTTTGACGTTGACAAGCAACACCACAGTAGAAAAGCTTTCACTAGTAGCAACAATGTCCGCTCGAGCGCTCTCGAGGGCGCTTTTATACGTTCTCGGAGCAAAGAACTCGTGCCATCGCTTCACTTAGTGGCGGTGTCGTAAAGCATCGGGTGCGTTTCGAAAATTCAAGCGGGTGGACAAACGCGCCGTCCCTTTACGCGCTGACAAAGACATGCGCCGCCGCGTGTGAACTTTGCTGCGAAATTTGCTCGCTAAACGGGGCCAGAATTAGAAGCGCGTACAAAAGAAAAAAAAAGGTTTCGTCAGCTCTCTTGCGCCGCACTGTTGTCTAAACGCTTTCGAAGGCAGCGGAGTTCTGCTTACTGAGCAAGAAGGCGCTGGTAGACGAAGCAGAAAGAATGTACAACGAAATGTCGAGAAAGTCTCTAACGAAAGCGTCTCCCCAAAGAGTGTATCTTGTTATGTTTATATATGCGGCTTTCGTCCCCAGCGTACGCAACGTGACGTTGTTTACATTGATTTTCGGGGGAAGCGAGGGAATGAACTCGTCTGAGATGTCCCGCCGAGGACAAGAGGGCCCACATCATTAGCCGTTTCGCCGTATAGCGCTGAGCGAAAAATAGGAAATTCCTGCAGGCGCTAATAGAGAAACCGTCTTCCCCAAGGCCCGCTCATCTTTCTTTAAGCGTCTTATCATGCTCTTGGCTTACTCGGACTCCCGTCACAAGGTTTCTTAGGAAAAAAAGAGAAAGCTTGATTTAATTCGTAGCTGCTTCGCAGCGCCAACGGCAGAAACCCAAAGCTCTCACACGAATCATTGATGCAGGCTTGTGTAGGCGCTGCAGCCCACGCTTGGAGAGCAGCATACCTGTGCTAGCGGCAGCGCCGATGGAGCGTCGAGCGGAAGGATCGCAAAAAAAAAAGCTACGCAGAAGCATAAAGAAACGATACAGGTGGTTTTTCTCGTGTAACGCTAAGTCAGGCAAATAAGGCCGTGTTCGAAACTCTGGGAATTTTTGTTTTTTGTTTTTGTTACTCTAGTCGCTCGCTCATTTGCCATGCACTTGTTCATACATACGTACATCATACATTTGTCAGGCCCGCAAGCTGCATAAGCCGCAACCTCTGGCATTATGCATCACGCTCCGGGTATTCCTCGGCGAGGCTGAAATACGTGAAAGCACGATTTTGACCGCCGCTAGGGCGAGGGAGCCAGAGAATTCTGACGTCAGCCAATATGCGCTTTGTACATTTAATTTAGACGCGCAGGATCTGGAGTGTGTCGAACGAGACAAGGAGATCTCGGGGTTGCAAAGAAAAAAAAAATAGTCGATAACGTCCCCAACTCCACCAATGGTTTCATGCAATAGTGTTGCGGTTGTCGTAATCAGCGGTCATCGTGACGAAAGGCATGCATACACATTTATTTATATACATTTACGTAGACAACTATACATACATACATACATACATACATACATACATACATACATACATACATACATACATACATACATACATACATACATACATACATACATACATACATACATACATACATACATACATACATACATACATACATACACACGCGCGCGCACACACACACACACACACACACACACACACGCACACAAACACATAAAAAAAGGGTTAGTGAAGGGGTCCGTTTTGTAAAACTGATAAATTTAAGTGCTTTGCTCCTACTCTCCATCGGGGCTTCAGCACTATGTTTTATCCATAAGGAAGTGCTTGACGATGTGTGTGATTATATTCGAGCTAGAAAATTTTTACTATGCTGATAACAGTGTTCATTTGCATCTCTATTAAAATTATAAATTACTCTGTCTAAATTTACAGGGGAATAATGATTTAATTTGTTTTAAATTTAATAATGTATCCATTTTGTGCTAATTATATCAAAAAGAATTGTTTCATCCTCGATTTTTCAGTGTTTTCCAATTATCAATTCGTCCCTATATACCAGCGCGTTTAAACATACTGATTATCAGCCCATCTCTCTTTGTGGGTATGCGATGCCATATTTGGAAGACTCATGAGTATCATTACCGCGGTGTAAAACCAGACCGGACACCATTGAATACCAAGCCAATTCAGAGTCGCCAAATATCCAATATTACATGCTGTTATCGTTGTCTTTCTAACTTACGAGATACAACTTCCCGTTGCAAGGTCACAAATCCTGGCGCAAAAACAAAAATCATTGTTAAAGCAGAACACCTGTTCACTGCGTATATTGCCAGCCTTTGACCTCACTAAACGGCGCTCAGGCCTCATCTTTCTTGGCTGCTTTCACTGGCCGTTACAGCAGTCGATCAGCTCAACAAAGGTTTAGAGGAAGAGCTCATTGTGTTTTATGTGAGAAATAACTGTTTGGGGGCTTTTGCTCCGCACATCTAGAAGTGATCTTCTAAACATTACGCTTCTTAATTTTGTGCCAGCCACCATAGCAGGCATCGACTTCGATATGCGCCAATGGTGTAATTCGGCAGAACATCGTAACGCCCTTCAAATTTGTGTAACATGCAATGAAGGCAACAGCCAGCCCGTTGTGCAGATGTGCGTTGCACTGTTATAGGAATGACGTGCATTTCGCTTTTAGAGGAAGCTGCATCTCTGATGGACCAGACATGCACTTGCCTTGGACTTGTTCTGGTTTTCTCCTGGCGAGCTCGTCGTGGACGAATGCGGGGATACTGTGCTTTGTGTTCAAGCCACCCCTCACCCTAAACAACCCCCCCCCCCCCCAAAAAAAAGAAAGAGAATCTTGTGTATCACGAGTATTGTTGCGTTACAGTTTGTTTTGTGTTAGTTGCATGAACATGATTGATACCTTAGGGTATAAAAAGAGCACGGTGTCTTACCTCTACGTGAAGGCTCTCAATAAAGGCCAGTCATTCGGTGGTCTGCGCAGAGAAAAGAGAAGAAATAGCTATCATAATATTGAACAGTGGTGAGTAAACAAATGCACTGCGATAAATGGTTCAAATTACAAATAGAATCATTCATTCTTTCTTTCATTAATTCGGCATCGTTGTCTAACAGCTGCGAAAGTTCCTGCCATCTGGCGGGAACTGTAGTAAACAGTAAGCCTCTTCAAATGCTGTGTGTCTTGAAAAATAGTTTTGAAGGCTAAAAACTGGCTTCTTGTGATCAAAATTAGCGCATGCTTCAGACGAGGCCACCTTCTAGTTCATTCTGAAGTGTTTCATATTGGAATGTCGAGGGCGTATTAAGTAAATTTTTTACAGAACGTCGCCCAAACGAGATTAGAAATGAGACGTTCCTTCACTGCGTAAGAATTCAAAGAATCATTTAATAAAGTAAACCTATAAATAAAGCCCCCAGGAATAAAATGTTAATCATCTGCGATTAAATTTAACGCCGTAGCTACGCGAAACCATCAATGTAGATTATTGTTACTGCACCCAATTATTGTACCGTGGTGCCTTCGGAGTGTGTCATTGCGGCTCTACGGTTATGGAGTTCTGTTGCTGAGCATGACAATAGACGTTTCGTTTGTGGCCGCTTGCCTTCAGAAAGAAACCAATTCGGAAGGAGAGCGGTAGAAAAACAAAGCAGTAGAGAATAAAAGAAAGCATCACACGTTGCGGGGACTGACACAAAGCTGCAACTTCAACTAAAAACTTTAAAAAAAACTTCAAACGTAAGAAAGATTGTTAGCGCAAGTTTCTAGTCTAAGAAAGATATCGTCCGAAGTTGTGTGAGCCTATACGCACGAATGGTTTAGGTGCGGAAAAATGAGCGCTTCGAAAACGTCAAATCAGCATAGGTCAGCTGCTTCACGGGACATGCGCCCGCAATGAATGCGGTTGCATCGAGAAGCATGGTAGCTTAGATGCAAACGTATTGGCCACCTGGTAGGCTATGTGTAGGCTAGAGCAGCACACAAAACACTCTGGGGGCCTCAACAAGCAGTGAATGGCTGGACAGAATACAGTGAAAGCTCGTTAATTCGAACTTCAATAATTCGAATTTATGGATAATTCGAACTGTAAGATTTGGTCCGGCCAAGCTCCACAGAAGTCTATGTATAATAAAGTCCGTTAATTCGAACGCGACAAGGTTCCCTCACGGATAATTCGAACTACGCTCGCCTGGCACACGGCCAGAGAAACGCGCCTACTACCTACACACAAGGCTGTATTGCCTCCGAAACGGAGAGAACGGCGAGAGAAGGCAAAATCGGAAAAAATCTAATCGACGCGGGGTCAGCCAGAAGGCAGCGGCGGCTGCCGCCTCTCCGTTCTACGTAACCTCCGAGACTTCTTGCCCGTTGCGAATCTCGGAGGCTTCGCAAATATTGTACAGCTGCTAATGCTGTGCGGAGATGGCACGGCAAGCGCCAAAACACAGCGAATCAAGTACGTCGCAGCTGCGCTTGCAATCAAGAACCAACGAATCAGGGCCTTCGCCACCTTCACATGTTCAGCGTCTTTGTCTCAGCATCGTCGGCGTGGTCATTCCCGCTGATGTTACTATGTCCTGGAAGCCACTGAAAGATTATGTCGTGTCCCTTGCCATAGCTTTGATGATATATGTGCCGAATTTCTGAGGCCAGTTGTTCATTCGGTCCGTGGCGCATTGGGCTTCGTATGCTCTGAAGGGCTGCCTTGGAGTCACTAAAGACTGTCCATTGTTGCGGTGGCTTCTGCTTAATGAAATCAAGTGCAGCACGGAGCGCCGCGAGTTCTGCACCCGTCGATGTGGTCACACATGAAGTTCTTAATTTGATTTCCTCAGATTGTGCCGGGATGATGACTGCAGCAGCAGAGGTGTTGAGTTTCACCGATCCATCTGTGTAGACATGTTGCCGGAATCTGTGCACGTTGTGAATGTGCTCCAATGTTGCTTGTTTCAAAGCTTGCAATGGCGCTCCAGCTTTTTTTCCGATTCCTGGAATTGTCAGTTGAACTTGGGGCTGGTGCAGACACCACAGTGGATCTGACAATCGTGTAGCGGGCGTAAATTCTGCCGCCCGATCTGCACATGAAAGTGGTCAGCGAGTCGTCATTCCGTTTTCACGAGCAGACGCTGCGGCTGAGTTGCGATTGATGTCCCGTGAGTGTACTTTGCCCCTGTGGGACTCAAATGTTTTCACCATGTGTCGGTTGCGTTCATTGTCTCCGGACATACGGATGCACCTCCCGCCTGGATTACCACGACGTGAACAGACCATGCTCTACCGTCTGTGGCTAGGCGTTGCCTTTACAAACGCCTATGCTTTCCTCATAGGAATGGGCAACAGCCCCACGTGCGACACATGTAACATCGACGAGACGCTCGCACACATTATCTGTGTCTGCCCGCGATACAGTGCTGAGAGACAAGTGATGTGCAGTGTACTGGACCAGTTGGACAATCGTCCACTTTCAGAACTAAAAGCTTTAGGCCAATGCTCCGATAGGACATCCGCGTTGAAGGCCTTACACGCGCTAGTAAGGTTCTTGCGGTCTACGGGGCTTCACGACAGACTCTAAGAACGCCGCCTCCTACCGCTCTGTAGTGTACGCGCTTTGTTTGTGCTTGTCTCCCTTTCTATCTCCCCCTTCTACTCTGTTTCTCTTTTTATCCCTCTTAACCCTTCCCCCTGCGCAGGGTAGCCAACCGGAACTACCTCTGGTTAACCTCCCTGCCTTTCTCTGCATTATTTTCTCTCTCTCTCTTTGTCTCAGCAGTCTTCATCGGTTGTGCACCTCTGTTTACAGCTTAGGAGGTATCGGCCGTCGCGATTCATTGTGATGGTGTTAAGCCTCGGCTAACGTTCGTTTCAGTGGACATCGGTGGTGTGGCACAGTCGGACCCAGAGCTTCGACTTGAAGATGGCGTGTGCCCGCGGCACACGCCATCACTTTCTGACACGCCAAATTTCTGACATGCCCTACTGCTTCCAAATCGCAGTGTACTGTTGCCCTCTTTCACTTTCGTTAGTTCGAACATTCGTTAATTCGAACTGAAGCAGCTTCCACTTGCGGTTCGAATTAACGAGCTTTTACTGTATTACTATTTAGGGATAGAACTCGCACGCACGCACGCACCCCCCCCCCCCCCACACACACGCACACACACACAGTCCACGTTAACAAGTTAAACTACTGCGCGCCATTAAGCTAACGTAACCAGTGCTAATAGCAGCACCCGAAGCACTCTGGCGGCCTCAACAACGAGTGAACGGCTGGACAGAAATTAACTATTTAGTGATAGCACTCGCCCGAAACCTGCGAGCATGTAATACACCAGAAAGCTCATCTCGAAAATCTTACGGCGAGCACCGAGGTTTATTTCCTCAAACGGGCAATGATGGCTCGCACCTTGAAACATGTAGAGGCAGTGCAGCCGAGCGTGGCCAGAACGACCGTAACCGACGACTCTGGTATCTCGGTGCTTGCCGGCGTATAGGTTACCCTAGACACTCAGGCCTAATTCATACTGACGGCCGTTTTTCTTTCTCTCTCTCTATTCGTTTGCACAGCATCCATCCGTCGTTCGCTTTCAATAATACTTTTTGCAACAGACAAAATGACCGAAGTCACGTCGTAAAGACAACGTTCGTGGCAGCAGAGACCACAAGAGGGCGAAGATATTTTACTACTCCTTACGAGCGACACGGGGGTGCTGAAGGACCGCCGTAGGTGTATTTGAGACTCATCTGATGCGCAGACATTAGCCTGACGATGGGTAACAAGGTAAACGTCGCACGCTGCCACGAATAAAATAAAATAAAACAGGAAATAAAACACGCGCGAAAGCTTGGAGTGCAAATCCCTGGAGAGCTAAACGGTTTCGTCGGCGAGGGCTTCTTCAAGTATACCGAGAAGGACGGAACGGCAGTAACATGGTGACGGTAATTTCATTGCCGCGTCGGCACTTTCTTCGTGAGTTCGCTCTGATGGCAGCGAGCCGACGTACGTGTTGAGCCAAGGCTGACTCGAGCACCGGTGTTTATTCCTGGGAGAAATGACGAACGACATCGTCTCGGGGAGACGCCGCTGGCGGCGTTAAAGAATCCTCCTGAAGAAGAACCGTATAGGAGCGCTGGTGTCGTAAACGTCGAAAGCGTTATTATTGCGTCCTTGTATATTTTGCGTACTTACAGAGACCTTGTTTCGCTACAGAAACGTGTTCTTTACTTCCTCTTCGTTAAGTGATTCCTCGGGGCGCAAACTCGGCGAGAAAGTAAATAGATAAGGAACCAATATGCTGTTGGCCAAATCAACTGATCTGTTTGCTTTCCCCTGTTGCAAGTTAGAGAGGACGAGTTAAAGAGAGAGAGAGGCTGCTTGCTCTATAGTTAGACAATCAGACCTTATACGTGAGTGTAACCTCGAAGCCAACTTCTCACCTTGACAAAATGGCGTAAATTGTGTTAGATGACGTTGATGCTAGCCAACAACACGGGCTCGCAGTATAGTTTAAGTGCACTGATACTAGTACACGCACGTTACTTGTGTTCAATTATTCCTTCTGGAGACTTATTTTAAACTGCGCTCTTGCACTTTTGTGCGGATGTTTATATGATGCCTTAAGCAGGAGATGTCGGGGTAGCCATATTGTTTAGGATCACCCATTCCGAATTTCCGCTGAATGATATTGCCTAAAAGAAGTTCAATTTCCGTCGGGATGACAGTGGTATTCCAGAACGTCAACCACAAGGTGACTGCAAGCCACCTATATAGTTGATAACGTATGCTTTCTTCTTCCTCAGGTAGTCAACCCCAAAAATTACGGGATGTCAGAGTACGGGATGTCAGAAAGCGTTCAATTTCCGAGCAGCCTGTAATAGCAGTCATCACAAACAGAAAAGAGAACATCACAACGTTGTTCACATGCACTAGTAGAGGCTCTAAATGCGAATACTAGGCTGCGTTGTGAGGCTGCGCGGATGTTCAGCTTTTTCTCCGTAAAACTTTGCGTAAAACTTTGCGGTTGGCTGTACAATTACACAGTCAAGAGTGCGCTGCTTCTATCCTACTATACAGCGATTCAGATTTGATTTTTGCGGAAGCAGTCGTGCGTGCTAATCTGGAGCAACAACAAAAATACGTACAACGACTTGTTCATAGCGGCAAACAATAGCGTGTACCCTTGGCACTCTTGTTATTTTTCATGCCACCTTCTCCGCATCGGATCCCTGCGCGTGACGGAACAATAGTGCCTTGTTAAGGATACGGGGAAAAGGGCCTCCCTTGCATCGAGCTTAGTCACTGACTCGCTCAGGGCGGACGCCCAGACTATTCCGCGGCAAAAGAAGAGCCACCAGCCTTTTGCCATTCTTGAGTGTTGGATCCATCGCATGCAGAAAACAAATGGAATCTCGCTTCGCTTCCAAGGCGTGTAGAGAACACGCGCGTTCAGATCGACACAGCCAATGGCTTCATGAAAAGGCAAATGCAAGGCTCGGCACGCTGCGGCGAACTTGTGCCACGACTTTGAGAGAGAGAGAGAGAGAGAGAGAGAGAGAGAGAGAGAGAGAGAGAAGTTTGCCTAGCGGGAACGCCTAGCATTACCACTCCCGATGAATCAGGTGAGACTATAAGTGAGCCTATTGCACTTTCTTCCCGAAAGCATTTTGCCACGTTCTCCTACCATGATTATCTTTAGTGCTTATAGAAAACTTACTGCATTTAACTTAGTCCAATGTTTCAATGCAGCAGGTGCGTTGCTTTAGCCACTGGTATAGGGAGAGGCTAGAGGCAGATTTGTGCGATGTGCAAAAAGGCTTTCGCAGCTTTGTATGAGGATGGCTCCCAAAACCGGCGCCCTTTGCTTCCCTATCCATTCAATGCACAGTGAACGCTGCCGCGTATACGCGCGTAACATTTTTACAACTTTCATTTTGTTTACTTATCTTTCTGCCCTTCCCTTTTCAGCCTGTGAAAGGGAACAAACCAGGAGGGCGCATCATTGCACACCGTCTGTACCCCTCCTTCTCTCTCTTTCTCCTCGAACTTCGCCCGAATGCACATTTGGAGCCAAAGCGGACACCGCTAGTGAACTGAAACGAGGAGAAGTGGCTTGCCATGTGCAGCGGTCTTGTGAGGCTTTTCAAGAGAAGGCGATTCTTGCGGAACGGCGATGAGCTTGACGATAACGGCCGAGTAAGGATATAGGGAAGCGTGCATTGCGACTGCAGTACAAGCTCGTGGTACCGAGGAAAGTTATAAGGATAACGCAGAAGCCATTTAAAGAGGGCAGAAAACTGGGCAAGTTATTATTCATTTATGGTTGGCAATAAGCAGCGCACCGGAAATGAGGACAAAGGCGTGTAACCCAACACTGAATCGGTGACTTTCAACGGCAACTTTTTCGAAGAAAACGACCTAATATGCACTTCTTACTGGGCCTCCGCTTGCAAGGCAACAATTGAACATGTCAAATGATCACAGTTAGATTAGTTAAAACGAAAGGACAGAAAATGTAGAAGAAAAATGGGAACTTACGGAAAAAAACACAACAAATTCAATGCGCACCACGCGACTGTCAGTGATTCGCATAACCTATCAATCAAAGCTCGTAATTTTGGAGGTCCTTTCTGAGCTGACTGACATATATGAGTCCTGCCTTATGCGTGCTGCAGGCTTCGCTCAGTTCAGGTGTCAATTCGTCTTAGTGGAGAAATAGAATTTCAGCCGGCCACCGGACTTTTCGTTCTCATTGCTCTACTGTGATTAGCCGTAAACCGTCTAGGTTTCTCTGAAAGCGTGATAACACAGCTGGTGCAGGCTAACCATGCCCTGATGGAAGGAGTGGGGGTGGGCACGCACGCACGGACAGCCGTGGCTGCAGCAGGGACAAGTTCGAAGAAAATTCATATCGCAGCGAATAAGCAGCTTTATTTAGTGTTCACTGGAAATATCGAAGAGGGAACGATCAGCAGGAGGGACCTCCAGGAACCAATCAACACGGAGTTTGGGCGCACATTTGAAAAAGACGCAAAAGCGGGTTATATATTTGAACCTTGATACGCAGAATTTGAAGCTAATGTCATTATATATATATATATATATATATATATATATATATATATATATATATATATATATATATATATATATATATATATATATATATATATATATCACAGAAATTTCGTTCAGGGCTGGTTGGGGCCTTTTGCCTTTCTCTAAAGATTCCGAGGAAATGTTCCTTTTCTTATTCCGACCTAAACGAATATAACTTGCCCATTATATATATTAAGTTTCCGGAAAATCATGCAAGAAAAATTTGTTTTACAGTGAACACTTTCGGTAACACTGAGGACATATCAAAAACTACTTTAACACTCCGTTTAAACAACTGCGGACAACTGAAGATATAAACTGATCGCAATTATCGCACTTTATATTTGCTGAAAGATTCTGGATGAGTTTCGGAATTCTCATTTTCCTACCATAAATGCCTCTGTCTTGCTTTTTTTAGAAAGGTGAGCCTGTATGCACTGACATTTTTTGGGTATTTAGCTTTTCGGAGAAGTTCGCACGGACGTAACGTGTTTGCTACGTGGCCAATCTCACGTTGCGGATTATACACGGTGGGCGAACGTCTTGGCCCAGTTAGACGTGCGGAACCGTAGCGTATGTGTGGGTACTCAGTGCAGTGCGGGTGAAACTTGCTCCAGCCTTTCGTCTCTGTATGTTCATGTGTGTCGTTTAGGACTGTACACTATCTTGATTTACTCTTCTTTTTTTGGCAAACTATGTTATGAATATTTTCTAACCTACGACGCCGCTGCCATTCTATTTTACAGTATTTCTTTATAACTGTTACCATATTACATGAGGGTCAGTAGTCGTCCTCATTATAGGGTGACTTGCACCCCCTGTATTCCAGAACGTTCCTCCGCTGAGTAGTTCACCTAGACTCGAAAAAGTGGATGCCAGAGCCCCTCCTCGCCCCAAGTGGTAAATATGGTTTACTGGCTCTCATAGGCATTTCTTGAGAAACGTAGCATCTTCTTCAGCCCAGGGGTGGCGCTGTACTCAACTTGTCTTTCAACTTTCAACTCAACTTTCCAAATGGAAGAAAAAACAATGACAATAAAGGGGAAGAGAAATGCAGCCATAATGAAGCACAGAGCGCTATGGGGATACAATAGGTACGAGGCGCTCCGGAGTACGTAGAAAGGTGTAATGGTTCCAGGACTTACTTTTGGAAATGCGATTGCGTGCTTGAAATCAGGGGTACAATCAGGACTCGGTAGGAACCAAAGGTCAGTGGGACGCCTCGCATTGGACGCTCACGGGAAGACTACAAACGAAGCTGTGCAGGGTGATATAGGCTGGACTAGTTTTGAAGTGAGGGAAGTTCACAGTAAAATTGATTATGAAGAACGACTGAGGAATATGCAAGAAAGTAAATGGGCTGGGATAGTGTTCAGGTATCTGTACAGGAAAAACATTGATTCATGGTGGAGGAAAAGAACTAGGAAGCTTACAAACAAGTATGCGGCTTGTAGGGTGGGCAACACAGCAACAAGGAACGTCAAGCGGAAAGTCAGAGATGCTGAAATAATCTCATGGGTGGCGGCAATGCAAAAGAAACCGGCCATGAGTAACTACTTAAGAGGAAAAAACGAAATCAGGAAAGAAACAATTTAGGATAACTTAAAGGGAAGCTCATTACGTTTCGAAGCGAGATCGGGATGCCTTAGAGCACACACCTATAAAGCTAGATATAAGAAGGAAGAAGAAGCATGTACTTGCTGCGGTAAAGCTAGGGAAACGATGGAACATATTTTATTAGAATGTGAAGACATCTGCCCAGCGGTCGATTTAAGCACCACTGACCTCCTTGAAACCCTTGGGTTCAGCGAGAGCAGCGTAAAATTAAACATGTCCGCAATGGACATTAGTAAGAGGTGATTGGAAGATTGATGGAAGAAAAATATCGAAACGACAGAAAGCGGAGACGTACAAAAGCAAAGTTCGCAATAGGTGGTCAGAAAATTGTGTTGTGGGAGTTCATATTGTTTTTTTTTCTTTATTTCTTTTTTAACCTAGGTAGGACATTAGGTAGTATAACAGCAAGAGATTGGTGGCACAACCCACCGCCCCGTTTCAAAGGGGACGCTCATAACATCCATCCATCTATCCATCGGAGTGAAGGAAGGTAGGCGAGTCGAGGTTTGTTCACAACTCACATGAAGTCTCACAACTCATATGAAGCAGAAGAAGGGGAAGTGAAAGGTCCGATTTCGGTTAGTCACAACGATATGAAAGCAACAGTGAAAAAAAAAAGACATCTCTCTGAAACGCCCCTCTAACAACAAAGCCGGCTTTTTCTCACAACCATATCAGCGTAACCTGCAGATTGCTGGTTCGTCTACACGTGCGCAGCTAGGCCTAAAGGCTCTAGTGAAGGCGACATTCACCTTCTTTATTTATACGCTACCATCTATGTTAAATAGTCATATCAAGTATTTCTGAAATATTGTCAAGTGTAAGAACGACAGCCAAAGAACGCAGATAATGAATCAGGTTACATTGTACTCCCTTATCCTTGCGCATACCTCTTGAATAAGACTTCTAGCGACGCATTTTCTGATGAAGCAACCTCAAATGACCCCGCATTCGAATATGAACACATTTTCCATGGATGCGATTGTAATTGATCGATCCGGTACCTTAGCTATCCCTAATCAACTCGCTAAATCATTTTCTTCTAGTATTCATGGCATTGCTCTCAAGTTGCTGCTCAACACAAAACAATATAGTGTCATTATTCCGAGCTACATATTTAACAAATCAGTAAACGAAGCAGCTATACCCGCTGATTGGGGGAAAAAAAAAGAAAAAATAATACCACTACAAAACTCCATCTTAACAAACCTTCTACAAACCCTTCTTCTACAAACCCTTCTTAACTATCTCCCCATATTTCTCACTTCAGCCCCACGTACAATTTCGGAGCACATATTTACTCATTTTGCTAATTTTCTTGAAACTAACCATTTCTCACTTTCATGGTAATATGGTTTTCGCAAGTCCCTTTCTAGTGAAACCGAATTTCTTTTATTCATTAACGACAGTCATGCATCTCTTGACAGTAACTGTCTAATAGACTCCGTGTCTTTAGACTTCGGTAAAGCATTTTACATGGTAAGCCACAAACTGCTTTTCGCATTTGCCCACTTTGCGTGGTTAAAATCATTAGCGCTTCAATGGGTCGAATAATTCCTATCTAACCTCTCCCACTGCGCACCTGCTAATAACTACGTTTCCCTCGAGGCCACAGACAACTCAGACGTGCTCAAGGGTTCGGTTTATTCTTCCCTGCTATTTCTAATTTACATAAACAGTTTACCCACTTATATTTCAAATTCTGTCCAGATTTTTTTTTTTTTGCCAATAATTGCGATATCTACCGTAAAGTAACTCTCCCTTCTGATACCAGAACTCTGCAAGTTGACCGTAATAATATATCCGCTTGGTGTATGCAATGGTACATAGCGTTAAACTTCTACAAATGTAAATCTATGCGAGCTTCTCGTACTAACTACTACTACTACTTTAACAACATCTTTCTTGAATAAGTTTTTATTTATGAATACTTTGGTGTCCACATTACTAATAACCTGATATGGAATAAGGGAATAAGTGCGTCGAATACATAACATACTTAAAGCGCAACTTAAATCTTGCTCCAGTTTCTATAAAAAAAGCCATTGTACCTCATACGTATGACCTATCCTCAACTATACTTCTTCGATCTGGGATCCTGGTCGCTATACATTAACCATCTTGAAAGCGTACAGAGCTGTTCGGCACGTTTAGAAGCCATCAGTGCAATCAACATGAAACTTATCCTTAGTCTTACATCTCTTGTCCCTCGCAGGATACTGCCTTGTCTTTGCCTCTTCCACCAGCTCTATGACCACAACAATGCCTTAAGAGAAGCCTCCTATCTTAGTATATTGGAAAGGAGAAATCAATTTTCTCTGTAACCACTTCACCAAATTTGCTGAAATGCATTGCCTTTAAAATAAAAAGTTTATTACTACTGACTGCTGGTAGCGAAACATTGATTTAGGCCGCGAATATTTCAACAAATATTGTTTAAAATGGTAAATATTCACAAAATGGATCTATGAAGTTTAGAATTCTGTAACTCAGCAATGGCAAATAATATCTAAATTCAGTAAATTACATTTAAGGATGGATTTAAAGCGCAGAATAATGATTTGTTATAGATCGTTCTTAACTGCACCCCTAATATGTAAGCGCAATCCCTACCATATCCTTGTGAAAATTCGAGCTAATTCACGTAAGATATAAATTAAGATATAAGAATGTTCCGCTCTGAATGCCGCAGCGGCTGCAGTTTACAGAATTTCGATATCTGTTCTTGGTGCTGAGTTGGGGATTTGTAAAATTTGTGTTTCTATTTTTTTTTTGTCAAGCTTAGCAATTTTCGACAATATTTATGGAAAACTCCGACCCCGAAATTTCGCTTCAAGCACTCAGTAGAGTTTAGCTTTCTCTCTTAAATGCGTCAAATTTCATTAAATTTGACCCATGGGTTATCTCAGAAAAGCATTTCTGCGTTTTACGTGTACTTTACCAGGCGGCATTGGAGTTGGGCCCGAGTTAAAGCTTCCCATTAACATTACTCTGCACCTTTTCTCCTCCTCATGTTTGTTCTCGCATTGAGCATCAGCATAAAGTAGACTTTTCACGACACAGAACGGTAACGTATCTCACCTTATTCCTCCCCAAAAAATGCAGGGGTTAGAATAATTTGCCTGCCACCCTTGTGCGCCATCACAGATTCAAATCGTTTATCACAGCGCTTACTAATGCCATCAGACACATACCTCACATGAAATCCTTACACGCACTCAACTACTGTAGTCTGTTCCCCATGTTATCTATTTGTTACTTATTACTAGAATTTTTTGCTGCGCTTTGCTGTATTAAAGTGTCCTTTTCTTATATTGTTACCATTGCCTTTGTCCTATTACGTCTTGTATCATGTAAGTCGTGATGCTATGCTAGCTCCTCAATGCTTTCTCTAGGCCCTTAGGGTAAATGGAACAAATGCAAGAACTATGGGGTTTTACATACCAAAACCACAATTTTATTATGAGGTACGTCGTAGTGGGGGACTTAAAATTAATTTTGACCACCTAGGGTTCTTTAACGTGCACTCAATGCACGGTACACAGGCGTTTTTGCACTCCACTCCCATTAAAATGCGGCCGCCGTGGCCGGATTTTGTTCCTGGGCCTTCCGGCTTAGCAAAGCAACACCGTAGCCACTGCGCTATGATGGCGGGGTCAAATAAATAAATAAAACCAAGGAAACCACAGGGGAGATTACTTGTTGTGTTTAATTTAAGTGCAGAAATTATAAGGTAAAGGGAAATGAAAGAGGACGAAAAAACAACAGCATGCAACAGGTGGGAGCCCAACCCAGGCATCTTCGGACATGGTGCACCTTCGAACATTGTGAAGTCAAGGGTGTTTCTTCTGTCTGTTTTTCTTTTTTGTCTTTTTTATGAGCCAATTAAATGCTCGTGGTGATCACAGGCAAGGCCTCTGACTCAGCTTCCGAAGCCACCGTTTGCTGAATCTAAGCAAAGTTCGAACATTAGCATTAGCGAGACCGTCCTCCTCGAGGTTTTTCAATATGTGTCAGACCCTGTGTCAGACCCTGTGTCAGACCCTGTGTACCGCGATATGCGATGCTTGTCGAGGTCAGAGATACTATTTGACACCATTTGACACACACCATTTGACAGTAAACAAGAAGAATATTGTGCAACGTTGGCGAAATCATGTCTGGTGAAAACGGGACAGTAGTCATTAAATAGCATCAACGCCAGTATCCTGTGACTTTTATCCGTTTTGTCAAATTGTATTGGATAAATTTTGCATCTTTGGTTATTTTACAACAAAGCTGTTTACGGTGAGCTTGTGGCGGATCTCGTCTCCGTGGCCATAGACCAACAATTTTTCATACGTGGGCCGATCCCGGAGATAACGCAATAACGGGCCGGCCCGCAGCGGAAGTGAAGCAGGCGTTAAGCACTCTCAATACCTGGACAGATCCGGAAGATAGTGCAATGCCGGGGCAACCCGCGGCGCAAGCACTCCCCATACGTGTGCCGATCCCGAAGATAGTGCAATATTGGACCAAACCGCGGTGGAGGTGCTGTTCGCCATTAAAGGGCCCACAGCTTCGACGGTCATCCTTCTTCACAGAGTGGACGGGCACTAAATTTTTGTTTTCTTATGTGTCTCTAAATAACGAGAGCGAACGGCTTTCCGCCCCTTTCGGCCCTACGCCCCACCCCCAACCATAATTTGTAGGTTCTGTTTTAAAACATCTCTGACCTCTTCTCCCTACCTCTGCTTCATCGTCTGTACCGATACCTATGAGCCTGTTGCGTGCCTGGTGCGAGTCATATCAGAGAGGTACGCACGCTGGTTACCTACCATGTATACAGTGCAAGCGAGAACGATCTAGAAGAAAAGGGAAAACAATTAAAAAAAGCGAATCCAACAAAGTCTCTGATTGATGCGCATATATATCTATGTGCGAAAAGCTTACAGAATAGCAATCTAGACGAAATGACCCGATTGTCTGGAGCTTTTCGGTAAAACGGGGCGAACAAAATCGACTGGCTGTCAATCTGTGCGGTTCATTTCACATCCAGTGCGTAAAGCTCTAGCGAGTTTCATTCTCTTACAAGTCACTGCACGCTCATCTCCATCTTGGGTTGCCTCTCATTTTTCAAGTTTTTATTTCTTGCCGAGAAGTCCCTGGCTAAACATGTTTTTCTGTATTGCCCATCAGCTATAATGCCCGTCCATAAATCGTCGATGCGCGCACAGACTTTGGTAAGGAATTGTCAGTAAGATCTTTATGTAATTATTTTAAAATAACATGTCATTGTACGTTTCTTCTTTTCTTGTGTTTGTAGTTTGCAGTAGTTGTTACTATAACTAGACGCACTTGTAATAGTAGTGTCTACCTTAAGTTTATATTTATTTCTTTGCTGCTTTATAATTGTACTACACCTTCCTTTTACGGACAGGAGGTCCCCATACATTTTTACGCTCTGTGACCTCCAACTGCGTATTGCATTTTGATGTGCCCCCCACGAGAGGGCACGCCCTTGGATAACAATTTTACAAAGTTCACAATAGGGGGTCAGAAAATTTGGTGATGGGAATTCATCGTGGTTTTTTTTTCTTTCCTCTTTCTTCTTCTTAAACCTAGGTAGGACATTAGGCAGTATAATAGCAAGAGCTTGGTGGCGCAACCCACTACCCCGTTCCGAAGGGGACGCTAATAACGTCCATCCGTCCATCCATCCATTTAATGGGCAAGGTGACATGGAGATTCCAGGAACCGTGACTGCGTAGCAACATGGCGACCACGTGGAGTATTGGTCAGGCACTCGTTGCAGTGTTCGCGAAGGTCCACGGCTATCCCAGAACGGTTTAGAAGCCTGCATAATTTCACCCCAGTGCGCATTAATTCTTAAAGAGAAATCGCTGCGCAAGGATTCTTCTTCTTTTTCTTTAATGATGGGTTTTACGTGCCAAAACCGCGTTCTGATTATTAGCCACGCCGTAGTGGGAGACTCGGGAAATTTAGACCACCTGAGATTCTTCAACGTGCACCTAAATCTGAGTACACGGGTGTTTTCGCGTTTCGTCCCCATCGAAATGTGGCCGCCGTGCCCTGGATTTGATCCCGCGACCTCGTGCTTAGCGGCCCAACACCATTGCCACTAAGCAACCAAGGTGGGTGCAAGGATTTTGATGTTTGAGTATTTCTTTTACAGCCAAGCTGTTTATGGCTAGGCTTCCATGTGTGTTTGTTCACGCCAAGAAAAACTATCACCAGCAATAGCTCACACCCTCCTAAGCAAGGAAACAATGTAATGGCTCATCTCTTTTGTAATATATATATATATATATATATATATATATATATATATATATATATATATATATATATATATATATATATATATATATATATATATATATATATATATATATATATATATATATATATGTGTGTGTGTGTGTGTGTGTGTGTGTGTGTGTGTGTGTGTGTGTGTGTGTGTGTGTGTGTGTGTTTATATACGTACAGTGTCAAGTGCATATGTATGTATGTATGTATGTATGTATGTATGTATGTATGTATGTATGTATGTATGTATGTATGTATGTATGTATGTATGTATGTATGTATGTATGTATGTATGTATGTATGTATGTATGTATGTATGTATGTATGGTCTACACAAATGTGTATAAATAAATGTGTATGCATGCCTTTTGTCACGATGACCACCGATTAAAACAATAAATGCGTTTGTACCTTTGTTAAAAATTATGTGTGACCCCTGTGACGTGTCCTAAACAGCTTCGCTGGTCATCCACCTTGACAGAGTCGAATGGCTCATGACTTCTTTTTTTATGCGAAGCATATTACTAGAGCTCAACCCAGCTCCTCAGGCGCGGCGGTGTCGCCTTCAATACCACGTGACACCGTGACGTCACGACAGAGGAGAAACGGGGCTCCAACTCGCGCCGTCGCTCGCGGCGTCGCGGCGGCATATAAGCAGCTGCGCTTGCCTCTGCTAGACACTCACGAGGTGAGATGCCTCCTGGAGACAGAGCTGCTCGTTGGAATGAGAAGCGAAGGTTGTGGCGTGCTACAGAGGCTGTTTCTAGCTGGCTTTGCTGCGGTGCAGCGACTACGCGCCCCGCATCGGACGCGGTGAGCGTCGACCAACGCAGCGTTCGGCGCGACAACGAAATGTGCGCCTGAGCAAGCGCCGCACGCCTGAGCCGACGCCGACGACACCGGCTTTTCTGTGACACGAGCTCCTTAACGCTGTCGCGTTAAAATAAAGGCTAGTGTGCTTCGCATCCTGGGCTTAACCTTTGCTAAGCCACAGCCACTTTTTTTTAAATCTAACGGTTACATTGACCCAACTAATTATTCCGTGCAACTTTTAGGGGTCCAGGAATATGAGAAAGGCGACGTTTCGTAGAAGTTACTGGAATAGAAACCAATAATTCAGTGCAGAATGGGAGCACGGGTAAACCGCTAGGTTATCAGTCGAATTGCACTGCGTTTGCATCATTTTAACGCATACAGCGCTGGCCCAATATTGACTCGCCTGCAAGCGCGAGCTTTCCCAAAGGGCTGCTCACTTTGATGACGGGATGGTGCCTTACTTTCGCGTAGAACGTTTCTCATGGTCGCTCTAGGAACAGTAGAAACATAGGAAACTTAAATGAAATAAATTTATCTCAGAAAAGAGACCAATCCCGCTAATTAGTGCGTTCCTTAGCGGCGCGAGCAAGAGTTCTTTCTTAAAAGCCGAGTGCAATTAAATCAACGAATTCTTCAAAACACCCCGGAGGCTAGATGGACAGACGATGCCCAAGTTTAATATGGGACGACGAATAAAAATCAAGCACAATGAAATCAGCGAGGAAATTACAAGGCTGCATTAAGCGCGCGGGTACAGGCCGCCTTATTTCGGTGTGCCATGCTTGAGTGATGCAGAATGGAGGGACAGCCTTCAGCAGACTTAATTTGGGCCGCTACAAATGCATCGCAGCGGTCAATATGACAAGGCATTAAGGCGGTAAGTTGGGCCGGCGAAAGGTTTTTGAGAAAAAGCTCTCTCACGCGAGCGTCTTTCACAAAGCGCCACTGCAGCGCCTCTTTTGAACTCTTCGCCCGTCTTGCTGCAGATAACACTGAGTGGCACTTTTTGTGCTGCCTGTCTCTATGTGATGGCCGCGATTAGAGGTGACCTCCAATCTAGGAGAGTGAAAGCTATGCACTTTTGTAGAATTTGTGCAATCATTGCATTTCTTTTTAATTGCCGTAGGAACGAGGCGGGTCACTTGGTAGGAAGAAATTTATGTGTGGACAAAGAAACGAGGTGATCAGGGGAGTGGGGGTTTGGGAAAGAGGGACAAGGGCAGTGGGGAAGCTGCCTTGAAGGGTCACCGTTCGTCACGGTGGGGTGCCCATTCGAGGGCGGAGATGAAACAGCGATCATTTGCAATTCTGCCCGGAATTAGGCTGAAAGGTTTTGAGTGCGCTGTCTTTGAAGTATCGGGCTTGTCCTTTCCCCTGGCGGCGGAATAAAAGGACAGCGTAATGTGAATTTGTTAAAGGAGTTACGCCGCGCTGACGCGGTATATACATAGGAACCGTCTAAGAAACACATGCGAAGAGAGACGACAGCGGAGCGCTGTCGCCGAAGTGAAAAAAGAAAGAAAAAGCAACCCGCGAGGGTAATTAGGGCGTGGCACTTCTCAATGTCCCGAGCTACTTCACCTGGCGTCGAGGCCCACCGGTTGTCACAGACCCTGATTTCTGATGCAGCGGTGTACGACTAGTCGGATTGTTCCAAATTTTTTTCGGCCCGATTGATCAATTGCCACGGAAAAAAGTTACGGTTGGGTAAGGTCAGGCTAGAAACAGTATCAAAGAAAAAAAATTAGCATGACTGGTTAGGAATTTTCTCAGCAAGAAACTCGTTGTTGCCACCATTGACTTGCTGCATCCAGTAACCTTGCCGGAAGAAAAATAGCTGCAGATTATATTTATGCGCTTATAACTTCAAGGCACGTATTGATGGTAGATACAATTAATTCACCGATTTGCAGCTTAAGGTGCCCTCGTGGAAGGGCGCCAAATCTTTACAAAAAAAAAAAGAACTACAATAATTGGTTTTCAAATGACTAAAGCTCAAAACTGGTTGACTCTCTTCATTGAAACAGTCAATCACGAAAATAAGTCATACAATGGCAACGTAGTTTTTGGCTTCCGTACAGCCTCCGGGATGCCTCCCTGACGTGTCGGTTATACTTCACATGGGCAAACTACATTAACGCTCTCTAAGGCAGCCTTCTGGAAATTTTTTACCCATGGTTTAGACATGCTTTTCATCTCGTACACCATTCCGAGACAACTTCCGGACATAAAATATAGCATAAATCATTTCCCTTATATTTTCGGACTGTTCTATTTTCATAGTACTTGTTTTCGTTGCCATAGTTCCAGCACTTGCTAAATCTTATGCTTAGTTGAACCCGTATTTGAAACACACATTAAAAAAAACGCACAAAGCTATTAGTTCCTTCTTCGATACTCGACAGAGATATGGACATTTGCTTCTTGCAGTGACAGCCCAGGCTTCTAACAAGCAGGCATCCATGGCACGCTGCAGCGGTGGGGAGCAAATACGGTATCACAGCAACATACTGTGATACCGCTGCTGCGTTTGCTTGGCTAACTGCTGCGTTTGGCTAACTTTCTTATTATAGCTCGTATTGTTCCGTTGGTCCTCCTGTGACTCGGCGGGGTCGTTGCCCTTAACGCTTGAGTATGTTTTGAGGCTTACATTACTCCTGCGATTCTCGAGTTGCTCTTTGGCGTGTTCACAGCGGCATGCTTCGAAAAGCAACCTCCCGAGATAAAGACACCGTGTTCGTCTATGCTGCAAGGGTTGAGCAAGTCGACCGTGCATTCTCCGTCGGAGAATAAGCCGGGGACCGTTGGCGAAGATTCCTTGTCTGCCTTTGCTCACGTCTGCGGGGATCCGTATTCGCTCATCTGTGCTTCTGACCACAGGTACTATGGTGGGCATAGAGATCAAGCTCTTACGGGCAATGCGCGCCGGATCATGCAGAGTCCTCCCCGCTGGATTTTGCCAGCAGGAATCTTCGCTCCACTCCTGAAAGGAATACTGGCAAGAAAGCAAATTCGGAATGTGGCAGAATGAGAAGTAGGCAGCGACGCTCGCACGCATATTTGTCGTTCGTTTCGGGATTGCATTTAAGAGTAAAACACCGGCATCTATGGCGTCTTTGTCAGTTCTCAACTGTAGAAGAACGAGCGATACCGAGAGAAAGCAAAAAAAATAATGCTTTTGCAAGTGTATGCACATCCAAACAACTCGGCACTGAAGGCAGCGAAGCCGCGTTTAGGCAGTTTTCACGTAGTTCGGAAGTCCTATATGGGTCTAACTAATCAAAATCTACTTCAGTACGTGTAAACGCTTAACTATATTTGCTATACTATCTAATTTGCTATAGCCGAGGACCTTTATAGACTTTTCTTTATCCTAACTTAATACTTTTCCGACGAATGTTCTCGTATGCTGCGCCGGCTCCAATTCGCCGGCTTTGCTATACATGATGCGTCTGTTGCTCCTTGATACCGACAGCGTCAACTTTATGACGAGCTTTTAATATATGACTGTGTATTTTCTCTACCATAAGCGATTAAGATAAGTTATGTTTATCCATATTTTTCTCTCGTTCAGTGTACTTTTTTTTTTTTAAATTCTAGCTACGATTTCTGCATAGCGACCTTTTCAATAGCGAAGCTTGCCATACTGTTGCAGTTAAAGGAAGAAACGAACAGAAAACGAAATTGCAGTTTCTCACATAACGCGAAGCAGTGACGTCAAAGTTGATGAAATATGATGCGCAATAAGCATTAGACTGTTTCGTGCGGTGTCGGAGTGAACGAACATTCTCAGGTGCGAGCGAGCCATGTTGCTGTTGTCGTTGTCGCCTTCAACATAGAGCGAGCAATCCCCCTTCTAGAATTAAAGGAAGTGCAAGTCGCGTTTGTATGTGGAAATTACGCCTCTCGGTGGTGAAGCGGAAAAACGCGGTTTTTCTTCTTCCTCTTACCTATCCGGGCTTAGCCTGCGGTTTCCACTGAAACGAGTTTTTAGCTTCTTACTGCTGGATTTGTTCGGCTTTTCTGAAACTTACATTTGGGCTGCCCTAATAATATGCCTGATGCTGTCTTTAAAGAAAACGAGATGGCGTGTGCACCATCCAGTAAGCGTAAGAAGAAGCCAAGCGCTAATCACTGTTTAGAAAGCTTGGTTTAAATTTTTCCATTCTGGATATTCTTTCTCCAGCAGTCCCCTCTCTTGGAAACTTGCATAGGGATGTTTGCTGAGCCGTGGAGGAAATTATAGTAGTTTCAGGGAGATTTTCTTAAGTTCTCCATACTTTGTTTTAATTTATATCTTCCTGATTAGCTTTTTAATAACTTTAGCAGTAACAGCAATTTCCCAGTACCTTCCGAATCATGGACGATTCCCCGCAGTGGCTATTCACTATCCTAAAAAGAAAACGAATCGATGTGTTCGACATAGTGAGTGATTTCATTCAATGAACTAAACGTATACCATTGCTAGTTCCTACTTTCCTTACTATTCTTATTATATACATGAAAAGAAGGGAAACAGAGTGGGGGGAGGGGGGGGGGGGGCTCAATTTTTGTTAATCACGACCATATATTATCAACGGGCAATGAAGCCAAGGAAATCGTAGGGGTAATTCGCTGTGGTTGAAATTGAAATGTAGAAAGTAATGAAGGAAAGGGAAATGAAAGTGGACGAATCGATAACTTGTCGCCGGCTGGCACCGAACCCACAACGTTCGCGTTCCGCGTGCTATGCGTTAGCAATTGTGCTACAGCAAGGCCCATGAATCCGTTCACTAACTAGTGTATTTATGTGTACTAGACCTAGCCCTGGGAGTGTTAGAAAAAGTGACTCAGAGCCAAGGTGGGCGGATGTGCAACACTCTACTTTGCCCGATGGCATCACGTAGCACGTGAATTTAGACGAGTAGGCACCTGACTAATAAAAGCTGGTATGCTACCGATTGACACCAAGGGTGTCAGATTCGACGCTCTCGATATGAATGAATGAGAAGGGAAACAGGGAATTCAACAAAAGGCAATAGGTTTGGGCAAGTTGGTTATTCATCGTAATGCAGAAAATATAGCGCAGCAAGAACAGAGGACAAGTAGAGACAGGACATCCTGTCTCGACTTGTCCTTTGACCCTGCTGCGCTGTTTTCTGTATTACGATAAATGCTTAAGTTATTGGAGGGATTAATGGCCGTCGCTGTAACACAATTGGTCGTGCATCTCGCGCGTAATGCGGTGGTTGTTGTTCCGGTTCCCACCGGTGACAAGTTATCTTTTCCTCAACTTTAAATTCCTTTTTTTCATTATTTTGTACATTTCAATTTCAACCACAGCTAATTGCCCCTGTACTTTCCTTGGCTTCATTGCCTTCATTGCCTTCATTGCCTTCTGTATCCTATTATATTGTTTCTAAATTTCTTGCAGTCTAAGTTGTGGAAGGAATTTTCTTGCTCTTTCTTTTAAATTTAACTGTCCATTCATCTGGTCTCACTTCTCAGTTAAACAATACTGTTATATATGCAGTTTGATCTTTTAGAGTTCATTCTCTGAAGATATTAACATCGCGTGCAGTCACCCGATTATTGACCCATCCTTAGTGTGGATACGTGCCATGTTTTAGAGGCGCCTCATGACAATCAGCAGCAGTAGCATCAGCACCAATCATTGTTATTAAATCTAGAAAAAAGCATAATTTAGGACTGCCTCCCCAACTGGGAAGGCCAAACGGATCGAACCCTAAGAAGCCCCAGTCTCGATAATGAAGTTTTTTTATGATGGTGATGAAGAAGGCGCGTATGTCACCTATATCCAGTACACAGAGGTTGAACGGGCGCTAGTCAATCATGGCGGCAGCTGACGCAATCGTGCTCTCCGGTATCAGTATTCTCCACTGCGGTAGCATCGACGTAGGGGCTTAGAAGTAGAATCCCGGAGTGCCAATCTGTTGGCCGTTAGGTTAGAACCGTCGCGGCACAGTGCGATTCTTTTCTTTACTCACAATTTTCTCGCAAATGATCTTGGGAATTCAGTGACGGACACTGCCGGACATGAGAACGACCGAGTAAGCGAGCCCATAGCTGCTATCGCTGTAAAATAGCAACCACGCCACCACATGTTGCCGTCGCATGAAACCCACTACGGAACCAGCTTCACTGCACAAAGTGAAGCTGCTTACAGTGGCAAAGTGTATTTCGCTGAGCAATGATGAGGGCTATAAGCGTGAAACAAGACTAAGGAGCTACACATGCTTACGAGGGAAGCAGGAAGTGGATGAGTGAGAAATAACGTCAGTGCGACGAAGCATACTGGGTAAAAAGACCGAGAGACGTGCCGCTCTTTCTTTAGGTCACTTGCGTTCTAATCACCTTACAGACCCAAGTTCCAATTCTGCTTCTAGTTTACTCATGTCAATATCTGTTCTTCCTTTTATTTTTGTTTTGTTTTTTATTTACGAAACTATCCCAGCCTGCCGACCCTCTTCAAAAGGTCTCCGATACCAGCTTCTCTCCGCACACCTCTGTGTCGGCGAGAAAAGAGGGGATCGTGCGAATGGCGTCCCGGCTCCATTTCCGAGAAGTCATTTTTTTTTGTTTCTGTCTGAAAGACTTTCCGACTCGAAAAGCGGGGATCGGCACACGAAGAAGTTGCGAAAAAAGAAACAGGAACGAATTTAATCACGAACATAATTTAAAAAACAAAAACAAAAATCCGTCTCCCTAGGCTTCGGCTGCCCCAAAACGAACGGCCGATCGGAAGGGTTCTGATCTGCCACCTTGCTTTGCTGCCACCGACTTCGGGCTTGCTTTCATCTTGACCATTCCGAACGGGTCGCGGCGCAGAAGCGCACAAATGAAATATCCCTTGACTTTCAGGAATACAGAGATAGAAAAAAATTAAGAAACAACTGGCTGCAGTGGCTGGACGAAAAGTAAGCGGTGTATAAGAAGGGTTCGACAGAAAGGCACATGGCCGCCACAAGATAAAAAAAGGCTAAGAAAAGAAGAAAAAAAAATGGCAAGAAGTTCTCGCACACGCTTCGAGGAACAGAAAACTATGACCCCTGTCAGAGTTCACAGTTTTGTGCACGTTGACGCGAAATACATGAGCACTTAGGATGCAGCGAATACTTTTCTTAATGCACTGAAGCCTTCTATTTTTTTTCTTTGCTAAAAACTGGATGACGCTCCGTGATTTGTGCAGTCGTTTTTTAAATATACTTTTGAATGAGAAGGGATAAGCCTAATTCTAATGGAACTAGCGTGATGACTTGAAGAATAATCATTCCGCACTTCTACCAGCCACTCGCATTGAATGTCCGTATATTATTTCTTCGATGATCAAAGTCACACCTTGGTCCTGCTAGTCTTCACCTTCGATAGCAGAATTTCACACATCTGTTTATTCCACTAGATATTTGCTGAAACCCATACCCATAAACAGGAATTTCTTTCAGAAGCTTCGTACGTGTCGTCGCATGTCTTGATCATCGCTATAGAGCCTTCATTACTTTCTGTCGGGCAAAGGTTTTGTTTGATTCGTTTCTGCCTGCCCAGAATGGAACCGCCTTCTCTCCGCCATCACCTACGCTGAAGACGCCTCATCCTTCAAGACTGGCGTTAGTGAGTGCATCTTGAGTTCTTCCCTCCCCCCCCCCCCCCCTAATGCACTGGTATATAACTAGTGCTATTGTTTGTAACCAGCCGTGGTTGGGCTAGTGGCTATGGCGTTCACCACGAGACGCGCGATTAAATCCCTGTCATCGAAGCCACATTTCGATGAGTGCAAAATGCAAAAAAAAAAACCGCCCGCCCAACGAGCGCTGGGCGCACCTTAAGGAGCTCCACGTGGTCGAAATTCGCCGTCCTTCACTACGGCGTGCCTCATAGTCATATCGTGGCTTTGGCAGGTAAATCACCATAATTTAATTTTGATTTGTATTGTTATGCTATGCGTAATATATATATATATATATATATATATATATATATATATATATATATATATATATATATATATATATATATATATATATATATATATATATATGTGTGTGTGTGTGTGTGTGTGTGTGTGTGTGTGTGTGTGTGCGTGTGCGTGTGTGTGTGTGTGTGCGTGTGTGTGTTACTTACTGACTGTACTCCTCTATAACGCTTCCTGGGCTCTGAAGGTGTTGAAGTAAACAAGTGGCTAAATGGCGAAATAAACTGAAACGCGCTGTTGACAAACTAGAACGGACGTAAATGACAGCAAACGGGGCGAAGAGAAGGGCGTCCGGGCTTGTCCACGTGCCTTGCGTTTCCTTTGGGTGTGGTTTGTTGCTCAATAGCACGTTTCAATGCAACCATGTGCGACAACCTGGCCATACTGTCAGTTCTTTTATAGTTCTATAGTTTTATGCGAAGCATATTACTAGAGCTCAACCCAGCTCCTCAGGCGTGGCGGTGTCACCTTCAATACCACGTGACACCGTGACGTCACGACAGAGGAGAAACGGGGCTCCAACTCGCGCCGTCACTCGCGGCGTCGCGGCGGTATGTAAGCAGGTGCGCTTGCCTCTGCTAGACACTCACGAGGTGAGATGCCTCCTGGAGACAGAGCTGCTCGTTGGAATGAGAAGCGAAGGTTGCGGCGTGCTACAGAGGCTGTTTCTAGCTGGCTTTGCTACGGCGCAGCGACTATGCGCCCCGCATCGGACGCGGTGAGCGTCGAGCAACGCAGCGTTCGGCGCGACAACGAAATGTGCGCCTGAGCAAGCGCCGCACGCCTGAGCCGACGCCGACGACACCGGCATTTCTGCGACACGAGCTCCTTAACGCTGTCGCGTTAAAATAAAGGCTAGTATGCTTCGCATCCTGGGCTTAACCTTAGCTAAGCCACAGCCACTTTTTTCAATGTATAACGCAACGAAACAACATTTGTACATGCATATGGTATACACGGGTAACGTTTAAAATTCTCTGCACACCTTGCACGTCTCTCTGGAACTCCAGTGGGCAGCGTGCAAATGTTTAAGGTGTAAAGATGTCGAAAAAATATCGGGCAGAATTGTGCGAGCTTGGAGAATTAATCACCACCCAAGTTTAGAGAAACCGAGTCATCCGGTATAGATAGAGAGGCCGCGGCAGGCCTAAGCGCTCGGTTCTTTCTTTCTGCTTGCTTTGGAGTGATTACCTTGTGCTTAGCTTTTTAAACCTCCTTGGTTTACCTTAATGTTTGAGCCTTAGAGTTCCTCCAGGATCACGTACGTGTGTCGGCACAAAACTCGAGCCATCTCCTCAGGTGTCCGTCTCATACGCCGCCTGCGTTCGTGTCTTCGAGCAACCGCCGTGATTGACGCGGCCCTACTAGTATAAGACATCATTGTATCGCACGCGGGCCGATGCTGAAGATAGTGAAATGCCGGGCCGACCCGCGGTGGGGAGGTGCAGTTCGTCATTAAGGGCCCCACATACGTAGCTTGACTGGGTCATCCTTCTTCACAGAGTGGAAGGGCACTGAGTTTTTATTAAATGTCGAGACCATGAAATGGGAAAATAGGCCGCCGAAAGGCCAGCTGTTGTAATCACAAAATAAAGAGCAGCGAATAAAGAATATTGCGGTTTACATGTCCACAATTTCGGTCTCAAAAGATTATTTAGAAACCAAATGGCACCGGTGATCTTTTTCTGAGTGCCGTTCGTGAGTTCGTTTCTCGCGTCTTCCCGGCGGGCCCATTGCTGCCGACGCTTTCTTCCCAAGATGAACGCCTCTTCAGTTCGAACCGACAATGGCGGCCTGATGAGCGTGTGTGCTTGTTTACGTGGTTCGCGCTGTGCCATTCCGGTCTCTCTTACATTCAATGCGAAATCATTATATGTCTCATAAACCGGAACATCCGGCGGCGTGGACGGAGATCGCACAGAAAGTCACGTGGTCCCAGAGACTGGCTAGTGCGACTGCGCGCGCGCGCTCGTCATTTCTTCCGGAGCTGGCTCGCGACTCAGCTCGTCATGCCAGCGTTCCGATACTGCCACTCCCACTGCGATGGTGCTGACGTCACTGGCCCACTGCCAGTCGGTGCGGCGATTTCGGCGACTTCTGTCGTGCACTCCGATGGACGAACCTTCGACGTTGACTTTCTCGGTCAGTTGCTGCGCCCGGCTCCTTTGGACGTCCATGCAAGTACGTGAACGAGGCCGACGCACGGGGTGCGAGAAATGATACAAAGCAACGTGAAAATAATACCATTGCGTTTCCTAAAGCGAATCTTCATCGGGAAGAAGTCCCAATGCTTTCGCATCCATCCACGTAGGAATACATAAGTACCCTTGACTTTTTTTTCCCTTTTCCTTTCTTTTGTTCTTTCGTACTTCCAAATTAGGAACCAGAAGGTTCGCCTTCGTGCATAGCGTTCGCCACTAGCATTACCCGGTAAACAATAGGGTTACATAAGCTGCAGTTGCCGCGAAGCGTGAAAACCAGTCAGTGATCTTTGAATGATATCGTGTTCCACTCTTAAAGGTGACGCTTAAGGTCCTCCAAGTTTTTTTTTTTCAACTCGTTGATTAACGATAAACTTCGATAAACCACGCGGCGCACATTTCCCTGTATACCCACACCGACAGCCAGCATATTCACAGTCGCATACGATTCAACGCTACGACCTTCTCAGCTGCCATCCTCCGCTCCTCTCGCGTTTCAGACCTCGCTCCGTTTCCCCGGCCTGTCTCCGGCGTTCCCAGTACACACTATACACCCGGCTGAACCTGCAGGCCTCGCGCCCTAACGAGCGTCGCGTTATTTACAGCATCCGAGTCAAGCTCACTCTAATCCGTGTCAGAGGCAATCAGTGCCGCTGCGGTGGAGGCCGCTTGCCCGTCGGGCCATTAGCGACTACCCTGTAACCGGAACGGAGAATATTGCGGAAGCTCAAAGGCTTGTCGCCACTGGTTTGGCCCAGTGCACTGCCAGATAACCTCTCCCAACGGGACGAAAGTGCTTTGTTTTGTCGGCTGCGGCTGATAGACGGTCCTTACTACAGATGATTCGTTTCTAATCGGAGTGGTTAACAACGGGCGAAAAATATAACCTTTCGCTCGGATCCACTCATCACTTCCACTTGGACGATAGGCAAGCTGTATCATCCTGCGCTGTACAAGCTGCCAACGAAGTACTTGTTGAGTCATCGCAGTTCTAGATACATACTTGTCTCAGAATGTTGTGAATATACAACCTCTGCGATGGTGGTACGGCGAAGCAATTTATGTTGTACGAACTTCACCGATGAAGAAAATTCAAGATAGAAGAACGGCTACCGTGATTCAGAGAGACGTTAATTAATCGCCTTCGACTGGAAGTGGCGTATTTCTTTGTCTACAAATAGGCTTCTCTACAGGATACGCAGCTCTTCCGAGTACTGCTGAGTCCATGGAATCAACGAAGTTTGGATGCATCCTTAATACTTCAGTGTGCGAAATAAGAGAGAGAGAGAGAGAGAGGATAGAGAGGACGCATATAGAAGCAGGGAGGTTAACCAGAGGTAGTGCCGGTCGGCTACCCTACACGGGTGGAAGGAGTAGGGGGATAAAAAGAGAAAGCAAGTGGATGAGGGAGAAAGACATAGAGAGAAAGAGAGATGAGCACAAACAAACCACGTACACTACAGAATAGTAGGGGGTGGCGTTCTTAAAATCTATCGTGAAGGCCCGTACACAACAGGAACCTTAGTAACGAGAGTAAGTCATTCAGCGCAGACGTTCTTTGGGAGCACTGACCTAAAGCTTTTAGTTCTGGTACTGGACGAATGTCCAACTGGTCCAGCCCTCTGCACATCATTTGTCTATGGGCACGATATCGAGGGCAGACACAGGTAACGTGTGCGAGCGTCTCATCACTGCTGCATGTGTCGCACGTGGCGCTGTTGGCTATTTAAATAAGGAAGGCATATGAGTTCGTACATGCAACAGCTAGCCACAGACGGGACAGCATGGTCTGTTTCGCGTTGTGGTAACCTAGGTGGTAGATGTATCCGTATACCCGGAGAAAACAAAGGCAAGCGAGACATGGTGAAAACATTGGAGTCCCACAGGGGCAAAGTACATTCACGGGTATCAATCGCAGCCCAGCCGCAGCGCCTGTTCGCGAAAGGGCAATCAAGACACATTGACCTCTTTCATGTGAAAACTGGTGTCTTCGTCGGCCTGGTCATTCCCGCTGTAGATGCCATGTCCTGAAATCCATTGAAATGTTATGTTGTGTCCTTTGTCATGGCTACGACGATATATCTGTCGAATTTCCGAGGCCAGTTGTTCATTGGGTCCGTGGCGCATTGGGCTTTGTATGCGCTGAAGCGCTGCCTTGGAATCACTAAAGACTGTCCATTGTTGCGGTGGTTCCTGATTAACGAAATAAAGTGAAGTACAGAGGGCCGCAAGTTCCGCACCCGTCGAGGTGGTAACGCATCCAAAATAAGGGAGAAGCATAAGCGAATAAACCTTATATGTAAACCGGAACCTAATTAATTTGTTCTGCTTTGTAAATTCTTATGAACTCTATCTATATAGAGTGTTTGATGCCAGAACTACTCGAACAAGGACATTTGCGTGTTACTCACATTGTAGCGTTTTTTATGGCACAGTGGACATGAACTTTTATTTAACGCGGGTGCATATTGGACGCTTCATCTTCTTTTTTTGTCTTGTTTAGATTATGTTACAGAGAGCATGTTTCTGTGTCTTTGCGTGTTTATACGGAAACGACTTGTTACAATTTCTCGTCTGCGTATCGGTACAGCCGCCTCTAATGTAGCCTGCCTACCCATCTGTGTTCAGTCAATAAAAACAATTAGAAACGTGGCTGAAGAGTCAACTCCTGCACAGCGATGACGTGTCCTTAGGGGTCTTCCTTGTGGACTCAGCTTCAGATAAACCTGTTGCAAGCGAGATCGCATAGCGATTGTATGACTCTCGTGAGCTTTGGCATCAACACTTTGCGCTGTCTCTGAAACATTCGGTACACCCATGTTTGCCCCTGTATACGGAGTGTCTCCTGAGAAAGCAACGTTTTCGGTGAACAGCAAGCGTACGTTCACGGGTGGTTTACGTGCCGTAACGTTACTCCAGAATCGGTACGGCGCGTACTTAAATATTTTCAATATGCACGACTTATGAAGCGTGTGCAGAACCACCACCAAGCGTCAATAAAGGCAGCTGGCGTTCATGCGTGAACTATCCGTACGCATGAGAACAAGCTGCGCAGTTCCTCTATAGCCAGTAAGATTTTGCGTATGGAGGTGAACGAGTACCACATATAGTGATAGATTTTAGAACTTAATGGACAGGGAAGGAGTCGGCTTTCCATGGAAAAAAAGTGCGAGAAGAAAGGCTGTTCACTGTCTAAGATGTGCAGTCGGCTAAAGCGGCTCTAATTACATATTGCGCGGATTAGCGTTACATTTAAAATGTCAATGCTGTCGAAACTGCTAATACTAACCTCCTCTATGTAAGCATGCAACATTGACGTCACTCCGAGTTGCAGAGAGCGTGCAGTTTAAGAATAAGTTAATAGCGCGGATATTTGACTCTGTGAGGATTAGGCCATCCGCCTATGTGAACCTTTGCAGGCTTTGACGAGGGTTGGTGCACTCGATTAACAGCTTACTCAGATTCGTCGTGTAATCCCAGCGATTACCGCTCCTACATTTGCTACGTGGATGGAGCGCCCATGGGTTAATCTGAGCCGTTACACGAGGTCGTCTCACTATGGAAGCCTAGGCGCAGTTCTATTGATTTTGCCGGCCGGAAGCAGTGCGAGTACGATGATGTCGCGTGCGACTGGAATGCTGCCACGCCGAAATTCGCGAGGTATAAGGGAATGGCTAAAGAAGCGTGGACTTTTGCAATTGGAATATATCCATAGGATGTGTGAATGATACATCCGACAGTTTTCTTGCAACCAAAATACTTATGCCACGGTCATGCCCCGCAAATTAGACATGTGTTGGGACAGCCCTATGGAATTTCCTTGTGGGCAACAGCGTAATTAGTTAAAGTTCTTTTGTGCATTTTTTGCGAATTCTACTCGCACTAAGCGTTTCCTTCTAGGAATGCTTGAATATCACGTACTTGACGAAAAAAAGAAACAGCGCGAAAGAGAGGAGGACGAAAAGAAGACAGGTAGAACGGAGAGGCCTCATTTTCCAACTAAATTTTTGTTTGAAGAAACAAAGGTTACATACTTGAAAAAAATTGCACCACCGAAATTTCATGAACTCTCTGTCACACCAGAAAGGTAATCTCATTGTAGGCAAGTGCCACTGACGGGAATCTAATCCATGTGGCTTCGACCTTCGCGGTGTAAAATGGTTTCACTACCTCCCTTGTTACTCTTCCTCCGGCCCGTGTCGTAAACTTGGTGGGATTAAGGTTTGGACGGCCTTAGCAAGCCTTGCAATGTTCAGCCAATTGTCCGCCTGTATTGTTATTTACGATCCCGTTGTAGTCTCGTGCCATTTCATTGTAACAATTCCCTGTTTGCCCAATATAAACATGGTTGCAGCTTAGGGGAATTTCATAGACGACATTTCTTCCGCATTGCGTCTACTCTGCACTGCATGTTTCTCAGAGCAAGGGTTTGCTTTTTCTTTGGTCACCATAGGGCACATATTGGCTAATTTACATGGCACACTGCAGACAATATTAGCATTGTGCCATTGCGCAACCTTCTTGAAGTTGTCGGACACCCTGTGCCAATGTGGGATCACATGTAGCTTCCTCCTATCACCTGATTTTTCTTTAACTCCATCGCTTACCTGTTTGATTTTTTGAAGAAGCCTATCACAAACAATAGAAGCTAAATGTGACGGAAAACTGTCTTGGCTCAGCTTTGTAATCAGGTTATTAAACCTGCTTTCTAATTTTGTGAATGCAAGGTTTATCTAGTGCTTCCTTTAGACATGTCATGGTGACTTCTCTTTTTGCTAATTTGGAGTGGGCACTCTCAAACGAAGTCAGCTGCTTGCCCATCTGTGGCTGGTACGCCCAACACACATGCATGT